>NW_006922612.1:406873-407614 GCF_000298275.1 Orycteropus afer afer
AAGAGAAGGGCAATGTACCAAATGTGAGTGACCAATATGGCAGCATTGAGGATGAGAAAGACATAGAGAGGTCCATGGGAGGTACAGACAACAAAGATGAACTCTTTTGCACATACAGTACTGCATTGTCAGTGAAGGCAAACATGGGTATGTGGGTGGATAGATAGGTGGACAGGCTGAACTATTAGGTATGTCTATGAAATGGGGAGTGTATTCTAGAACAAGTATAGGGTTGGCAGACAATGGTCCTATAAGTTTATGTGAATGATAAGAATTCCCAGGTGTATAGTAGAGCTGACAAGAGGCAAGGTTGTGGTTACTGCTTGGTCACAGACAGCTACACAGAGGGATTGAGTAGTTGAACCTGTGGGCTTGGGACATCAAGCTCAATTGGCATAACATACTATACAAAACATTGTTCCACCTCCTACTTAGGTGAGTAGTGACTGACATCTTAAAAGCTAGCAAGCTGCCATCTAGATCGAATGATGGGTCTCTCATCATCTAGAGCAAAGAAGAAAAGAAAACCAAAATTCATTGAAACAATTAGTCCTAGTGACTGGTACCCCAGCCGATCTGCGGCCTATATGACTATGAGACCAGAAGAACTAGATGGTGCCCAGCTACCACTGTCATCCACGTGGAAGGGGATCTCTCTAGTTGTTGTTGTTGTTGTTAAGTGCCGTCGAGTCGTTTCCGACTCATAGCGACCCCATGCACAGCAGAACGAAACACTGCCCG
>NW_006922613.1:0-503 GCF_000298275.1 Orycteropus afer afer
CCAGTAAACAATAATTTCCCATTGCCCCTTTCCACCACTCGTGGTAACTTCTAATCCACTTTCTGTCTCTATGAATTTACCTATTCTAGTGCCAATTTTTTATATTGTGGTGGGTTGTGTGTTGCTGTAATGCTGAAAACTGGTGTTTTAAATACTAGCAGATTCACCCATGGTGAACAGATTTCAGCTGAGCTTCTAGACTAAGACAGACTGGAAAGAAAGTCATTGCAACCTACTTGTGGGAAGGAAAAAAATAAAAGCCAGTGGGAACATTATGATTAGCAGCAGAACATTGTCTGCTAAAGTGGCAGAAGATGAGCTCCCTGGGTTGGAAGACACTCAAAATACAACTGAGGAAGAGCTACCTCCTCAATGTAGAGTCAATCTTAATGGTGTGGATGGAGTAAAGCTTTCAGGGCCTTCATTTGCTGATGTGGCATGACTCCAAATGAGAAGAAACAGCTGCAAACATCCATGAATAATCAGAACATGGAATGCACAAA
>NW_006922613.1:1303-7075 GCF_000298275.1 Orycteropus afer afer
CGACTCATAGCGACCCCTCCTTGGGTTTCCAAGGCAGTATCACTACAGAAGTAGATTGCCCCATCTTCCTTCTGAGGAGTGGCTGGTGGGTTTGAGTTGGCAGCCTTCTGTTAGCAGTCAAGTGCCTTAGCCACTATGCTACCAGAGCTCCCAAAGAGATGGCCTGGCTATCTGGTAGGCTAGAACCAACAGCGTTGTGTGTGGCAGGTGACTGCCTTAGGCCGGAGGTCAATCCCTAGGGCCTCAAATTGTATTAGCAGAGTATAATATGTCTCGTGATGGCACAGGAAAATTGATTTTGAAACCTAGGCCTCATGTTCAATGACAGTCTGCATTCATTGTTGTGGGACTTAAAACAGCATTGCTTCAAATAAATGATACAGCCAAAAGCCATAAAGGATTCCCTTTGTAGCGGATACATGAAGATCATAGCAATAACTGACAAGAAGCGTGCAATATTAGTGAAACCACATGTACACAAATTGTTGAATGTAAAACAAATCTGCTCTGTAAATTTGCACCTCAAGCACAATTAAAAAAAAAAAAAAAGCAGAAGAAGAAGCGCACAATATTTACCCAGATTATCTTGATGATAATATTGTCATTGCTTTTGGTACCTTCGATTACCTGTGTTTCAGTATTAGCGTCACTTTAGTGCTTCAGATTCTTCAAAGACTAGCAGACAAAGTAAAGTTAAACTTAGAAACAGAACCTCATCAGTTTTTATAATGTATTGTTTGTAAACTACTGTAAATAGCAAATCAATGCCAATTTTAAACAAAGAAAAAAAGAAAGGACATCATATATAAAGAAAGCAAAAGTTCATTAAAAGGAAAGAAAAGGCCAAAATGGAAGCCAGAAGAGGTTCTGAAACTGGTTCTTCAGTGGAGAGTAGCTAAAGCAAATGGAAGAAATGATGAAATAAAAGAGCTGAACAGAAGATTTCAAAGGGCAACTCGAGAAGACAAAGTATTGTAATGAAATGTGCAAAGACCTGGAGGTAGAAAACCAAAAGGGAAAAACATGCTCATGTTTCTCAAGCTGAAAGAAATAAAGAAAAATTTCAAGCCTCGAGTTGCAACACAAAAGGATTCTGTGGGCAAAATACTTTTGATGCACAGGGAGCATCAAAAGAAGATGGAAGGATACAGAGTCACTGTACCAGAGAGAATTGGTCAATGTTCAGCCATTTCAGGAGCCAGCATGTGATCAAGAACCAATGGTGCTGAAGGAAGAAACCCAAGCTGTACTGAAGGCGTTGGTGAGAAAGAAGGCTCCAGGAATTGATGGAGGACCCATTGAGATGTTTCAACAAATGGATGCAAGGTGGGAAGCACTAACTCATCTACTTGGAAAGAAATTTGGAAGACAGTGACCTCGGCAAAGAACACATAAAAGATGTAAAAATACAAGGCTATCTCTATCTCTAGTCGATCTGACCTATGGGAGTCCCCTTTCCACTCCTCAGCTATTTGTCTTCAATTCTGCAGGCCACAAGTAGACCAACTCTAAAAGGTTGTAACTGACATCAGGGAATCTAAGAAAAACAGCTGCAAATAGTTGTTGGTTGTTGTTGTTAGGTGCCATTGTGTCGTTTCCAACTCATAGTGACCCTATAACAGCTGCAAATGGTAGCACAGGAAAAATCAGGCTCCCAGTTTATGGCTGTCATGGGTTAAATGATGGCCCCTAAAAGCTGTGTCCACCTGGCTCTCAAGATGAGATTATCCTAGATTATCCAGGTAGGCCCTAAATCTAATGACAAGTGTCCTTATAAGAGATACACGGGGAGCAAGGCCATGTGAAAACAGAGGCAGAGATTGAGTGATGGCTTTCCAAGCCCAGGATCACTTGGAGCCAGCAGAAGGGAAGAGACAAGGAAGAACCCTTCCCCAGAGCTTCTGGAGGAAGCCTGGTCCTGTGGACCCTTGCTTTTGGAGTTCTGGTCTCCAGAACTGTGAAAAAAATCAATTTCTGTTGTTTTAAGTCACCAGGTTGTGGTTAATTGTTATGGTAGCCTCAGCACACGCATACAAAGGCACCTTCCCTTTAGTCTGGGGTTCCCTCCCTACTCCTGATCTGTCTCCGTGAGTCATTCCCTGTCACCTGTGCACCTCTCCAAGGCTCAAAGAGCAGAACCAAGGAGAAGCATAGCTCACTCTCCTGTTCATGGACATTTGGGCTATTTCCACATTTTGGCTACTGTAAATAGTGCTGCAATGAACACTGGTGTACAAAGATCTGTTTGTGTTCCTGCTTTCACTTCTTTCAGGTATATTCCTAGGAGTGGATTTGCTAAGTCTCATGGTAGGTGATTATGAAGAGTATTTGGATGATTTTGTTGTTGTTGTTGTTATTTTCTTCCATACTTTCTGCATTTTCCAAATTTTCTGCAATGAACAGTCGTTCCCTTGATCATAAGTAAATAAGTCATTCAAATTTCTGCATTGTCTTCCTTCTCCTTCCTCCACTCCCAACAATGATGCTCATAGGAGGTGAGTGTCCCTCCCCCATGGGCTTAGTTAGGCCACTTGTCTCTTTCTAGGGCTCCCAGAACCTGGGCTTTCCATTGTGACAGCCTTAGCACACTCTGTTTCTAACGGCCTATGTTTTTTATTTTTTTTTCCTTTTAAGTCCCTCTTGTGAAATAGACAACTCGAAAAAACTCACTGCCGTTGAGTCGGATCCGACTCATAGCAACCTCTCCTTGGTTTTCTGAGGTGGTATCACTATGGAAGTAGATTCCCCAACCTTCCTTCCCAAGAGTGGCTGGTGGATTTGAACCACCAGCCTTCTGGTTAGCAGTCAAATGCCTTAGGTACGATGCTTCCAGAGCTCCCCTGAAATAGTCAAAGAACCCCGAAATAAGAACTAACATAAGCTACTTGTACCAAGGAAGTCAGCCACCTTCACTTGTACTTGGTTGAGACTCAAAAGTAGGAAGGAGAGAAGCTTTGTAGTGGAAAGAGGACAAGGCTTCAGGTCTGCCCTCTGTTGTCATGGGGATGCTGGAGGCAGGCTAACCAGAAGCAGGGCATTCTATGCTGTTGGCTTCCCGAGTTGCCACTAGTTGACTCCAACTCACGGGACCCCATGTGTGTCAGAGTAGAACTGTGCTCCAGAGAGTTTCCTTGACTGTGACCTTTTGGAAATAGATTTCCAGGCCTTTCTTCCAAGGCTCTGGTGGTATAGTGCCTAAGACATTTGACTGCTAACCAGAAGGCTGGTGGTTCAAACCCACCAGCCACTGTACAGAAGGAAGACTGGGCAATCTACTTCCATAGAGATAGCACTTCGGAAACCCAAGGAGGGCTTGCTATGAGTCAGGACCGACTCCACAGCAGTGAGTTTGGTTTTTTTTGTTTGTTTGTTTGTTTTTGTTTTTTTTTGGTTTTTCTTCAAAGGTACCTGTGGCATCTTTGTCCCCTTTGTGGCTGCCTAGGAAAACATATTTGGCTTCCTCTGGTTGGTCCTAAGTTGCAAGTAGGGGCAAAAATGAACAAAGTTGTCAGTTGTTAATCATGTCCTGACCTTTTGGAGCTCATTGTTACAGGAATTGTTTGACTTCTTGGTCTGCAGGTTGTGGGTCAGAGTTCTGTTTTTATATGTGGTCTGCCACGTCTACTCAGTCAGTCTTGCACGTCAAGGGGGACATGTCAGCAGGAAGCAGGTGGCACACTCAGACTGGAGAATTTGAAGATGGACTTATATGGGTGGAAGTCCCTGGGTGGGCAAATGCTTGGCTGGTAACCGACAGATTGGAAGTGCTCATCTACATAGAGGTACCTCAGAAGGAAGGCCTGGAGTTCCACTTCTGTCTCCATAGCTTTGCCTCTTCCAGACATTTCATGAGAGTGCAGACTGATGTTGAGGGAATACTTATCCCTTCATCTCTGTTTTCTTTTCTCCTCTGAAATTCTACTTGCGGGTTCCAGTTTCAGGTATTTTACTTGCCTATCAGGCCACCTTGTAAGGAACAGGCCAGGGGAGGGGTCCTGGCTCTCCAACTCCCTCTTCAGTTCAGTCTGGGGCCCTGGGAACTGTGGGGAAGCTGCTGGTGGTAATGAGGCCCCCACTCCTGTAATGACTCTGGGGGCCACGGGGATGCCGCAGGCCAACTCTGCCCTAATTAACTGCAGTGCTTCCCACAGAGGAAGTAGCCTGGATTCCTCTGCTCTGGCTCCTCTGCTGCTCAGAGACAGCCCCACTCCACAGCCAGGGCAGTCATCTGGGCAGCCTGGGGTGTCCATTTGGCCGGCCTATCAGCCCCATGCTAGACCCAGAGCTAGAGCCACTAGTCAGAGTGAACCTGAGCTGGCCGAAGATTTGAACTCGAGTCCTGGTGCCAACACTTATTAACAATGTGGACTGCAACTTGACCTCTTAGAGTCCTTTCCACATCTTTCAAAAGGAGCCAGTAGCCTTTCCCTTGTGGAGAGATTAAGAGAAACTTGCAGGGCCTGGACGAGGGTAATGAGCTCACCTCAAGAGCAAAATGTAAATGGGTGCCAAAAACCCTGTTGATTAAGACAAATAATATTTCAATGGGAACTTCCAGTGAGATGGAGGAATAGGCAGACAAACGACAGAGACCCTCTTCAACAAAAAAAAAAGAAAAACCAATTGACAGAGATACCGAAGATAATCCTGGAGCCCTGAGCTTTGAAAGCAACAATGCAGAAGTGGATTAGGCACCAACTAGTGGAAAAACCTGAACGAAAACAGTGAGTACGGAGACGTTCTGAGCTGTGGACTGTCAGCTACCTGGATGGGACCAACAGCCTGAATATTTCCAAGTGGTGTTGGGACCTGAGAATTGACCTAAAGATCAGCCCTGGTCACCAAGGGCTGCAGGGACGATTGCACTGGTGGCCTATGACTAGGAAGGGAAACAGCAAGGAGGGAAACAACCTGAGCTGTTGACTTTCCACTGTCCAGAGGGTGCAGCCATTTTGAATCTTTACAAGTGGCAACCATTTTGAGTTTTAAAGTGATAGCATTCTCATTGCGATTCCAGGAACCTAAGAATGGGCTCTGTTTGCCAAGGTCGGCAGGGATATATGAGAGGCTGACAACAGGAAAGGAGACAGGTGGTAAGTGTATAAGTGCTGCCCACTAGGAAATAGAGGAGCACAGTACCCTGCTTGCGTAGATAACATACAGAGAAAACGAAAGTTGTGGGCAAGTCACTCCAACATACAATCACCAATTAAATATAAACACAAAAATGTCACAATGCCTCCCGGACAACGGAGCATCACAGTCCACACAAAGAAGCAAGATAAAGCAGGAGAAACAAGGGACCAGGTTACAGACCCAAAACACATCCCTGAGAAAGATGCAGCATTGGAACTCCCTGATGAGGAATTCAAAAGAATTATATTTAGGTTTCATCAAAGGATTGAGAGACAGACCAAAGAAAACACAGAGAAAACCCTAGAACAATTTCAAAAGGCAATACAAGAACAAAATGACAAATAAATGAAAAATTAGAAATGATTCTAAATCTACACATAGAAATTCAGAAGATTAATACTAAATTTTCAGAATTATATAAGACATTATTGAATGGGCAAAAGAGCAGAACTGAATCAATGGAAGTCAGAATTAGTGAGATTGAAGGCAAATACATGAACACTTCTTTGGAAAGGGATCAATCAGAAAAAAGATCAAGACAAAATGAAGAAAGCCTAAGGTTCATGTGGGATACCATCAAAAGGAATAACCTACATGTAATTGGAAGGAGCTCTGGTAGCATAGTGGCTAAGACAC
>NW_006922613.1:8970-9547 GCF_000298275.1 Orycteropus afer afer
ATATATCTGGCAAGGGACTTATCTCTAAGATTTACAGAAAACTCCAATGCCTCAACACCAAAGGAATTAACAATCCAATTGAAAAATGGGCAGAACACATGAATAGACACTTCACCAAGGAGCATATTCAGGTGGTCAGTTAATACATGAAGAGATGCTCACAATCATTGGCCAGCAGAGAGATGCAAATCAAAACGAGATACCATCTCACCCCAGCACTGATGGCAAGGTTCAACGAGACGGAAAATAACAAATGCTGGCAGGGATGTGGAGAGATTGAGACTCTCATACACTGCTGATGGGACTATGAAGTGATACAACCACTGTCGAAAGCAATATGGTGATTCCTTAAAAAGCTGGAATTGGAGATACCATTTGACCCAGCAATCCCATTACCAGGTATATGTCCTAGAGAGGTGAGAGCCAGGACAGGAATGGATATATGTACACTCATGTTCATTGCAGCACTATTTACAATAGCTAAAGATGGAAACAACCTACATGCCCATCAGCGGAAGAGTGGATGACCAAACTATGGTGCATACACACAATGGAATGCTATGCAGCACTAAAGAAT
>NW_006922613.1:9844-13066 GCF_000298275.1 Orycteropus afer afer
CTTTAGTTTTGTGTATTTCACTGTACATAAATTATATTTCAATAAAATGCATTTTAAAAAAATAATATTTCAATGGCAAGAACTGAAAAAAAGTTAAGTGTAAAAAGGCATGATGAACAAAATATCGAAAATTATCAAGATCAGTAACAGTGCCGTGCCGGGCCATATGGGAGCTGAGGCAATAGGAGAAATCCATATGGGAGCCGAGGCAATAGGAAAAATCCTGCCTTTATTTATAGTTGTGGTGGTTTGTTCATCATGGTTTTTTTTTTTTTTTGCATTAAATTTGATAGTTTTAAAATATTCATTTAGAAGGGCAATGATCTTAATTGCTGAGATTGTTGGGGGCTTTTTTAAAAAAATAGATTAAATTCATGTAAAATTAACCATTTTAAAGTGTATTCTTCAGTGGTATTTGGCATGTTCACAGTGCTGTGCAAGGCCTCCCTCTCTCCACTTCCAAAGCACCCTTTCATCCACCAAAAGAATCCCTGTGCTCCTTAACAGCCCCACCCCACTCCTCTTCCCCCTCAGCCCCTGGCCACCACTAATCTACTTCCTGTCTGTTTGGATTGGGTATTCTAGATAGTTCATATAAATGGAATCACACAATCTGTGTTCTTGTGTGTCTGGCTTCTTTCCTTGAGCAAAACGTTTCTGAGGTTCATCCCCCCCACCCTCACCCTGTTGCAGCATGAATTGGGACCTGTCCCTTCCTTTTCCCCCTGAGGTCCATGCCTCCCTGTGTTACCCTAGCCGGACCTGGAAAATTATAGCACCTGACCCTTTTCCTCTTATTGTGGTAACTATATGCAACAAAACATTTGCTATTGCAATATCCTTCACATGTAAAATTCGGTGACGTTCATGACAGTCATCCTATTATACAACCATCACCATTCCTGTTGGCAATGTTTTTTTCCATCACCCTCAACAGAGACTCGGTATTTCTTAAAGAGTGACCCCACCTTCCCTCTCCACCCACCCTGCTAAACCCTCATCTACTTAGGTCTGCATACACTTACTTGCCTGTTCTAGATACTTCCTACAGATGAAATCACACCGTATTTGGTTTGCTGTGACTGCTTATTTCACTCATCATATACTTTCAAGGTAGCATGAATCAGAACTGGCCCCTTACATTTGCTTCATTCGCCTAACCCTAATCTTAACCCTGGAAAATCCTGGCAGTGAACTGCTGTTGAGTCTTTCGTAGCCTCGCCTCACGCAACCCTCACTGCAGCCCTCTGCCACCATTTGTCAGTTTGGCGTACGTGGTGGCTTGTGTATTGCTGGAAGCTCTACCACCAGTGTTTCAAATACCAGCAGGGTCATCCATGTGGACAGGTTTCAAAGGAGTTTCCACCCTAAGACAGACTCGGAAGAAATGCCTGGCAATCACTTTTCTAAAATCAGCCGATGGAAACCGTATGGATCACAACAACAGAACTTTATCTCACTTGCTTTGGACATTTCATCAGAAGGGATTAATTGCTCAGGAAGACACCGTGTTGGGACAAGTAGAGGGCCTCTGAGGGCGAAGGAATACTGGTCAGGTATTTTGCATGATGCCTCTCTATTGGAATTTTTCTCATAATTAGCCTGGGGTGATGGGTTTTGAGGAGCTCTGGTGGCGCAGTCCAGCCACTCACTCCTCAGAAGGAAGACTGGGCAATCAACTTCCATAGCGATACTGCCTTGGAAACCCAAGGAGGGGTCGCTATGAGTCACAGACGGCTCCATGGCAGTGAGTTTGTTTTTTTGTTGTTGGTGGTGGTGGTGGTGGCACAGTGCCTAACGTATTTGACTTTTAACCAGAAGGCTGGCTATTCAAACCCACCAGCCACTCCTCAGAAGGAAGGTTGGGCAATCTACTTCTGTAGAGATATTGCCTCAGGCACCCAAGGAGGGGTCACCACTCAATGGCAGTGAGTTTTTTTTTTTTTTTCGGTGGGGAATGGGTTTTGGGATCTTCCATGAATTTTAAGAGGGTAAAGGGTCCTGAGTCTCAATGGTTTGAGAACCACTGTCATTTTGTTTGCTTATTGTTTTGCATGACAGAGCAAGGGGTTCTTTATCTTCTTCCCTGCTGACACCCCCCTGCACAGCCTAACTCACAATGGACACATAATGAATATTTGGGAAGTGAATGACCAAAAGCTAGGAGCTCAGGGGCAGCTGGAGGCTCAGAGAGGGATGCAGAAGTATTCATGCGCAGGCAATGACGGAAGCAGAGGGAATGGGGAGCCCACAGGAAGAATTACAGCGCGACCCAGGGGAGGCTGGCATCTATGACAGGAGTTCAACCTTGGCCACGCATCGAATCCCTTGGGAATGCCTGAGGGAGCCTGGATGGCTCAAGCTATATGTGATCAGCTGCTAACCCAAAGGTTGGGGGTTCAAACTTACCTAGTGGTTCCACAGGAGACAGCCCTGGCAACCTGCTTCCTTAACGATTACAATCCAGAAAACCCTGTATGGAGAAATCCTACTCAGTAACACATGGGGTTACCATGGGTTGGAATCAACTCGAGAGCAATGAGTTTGGTTGTTTTGGTTTGGGGATGACTGGGCCCCACCGCCAGGGACGCTGATGTGATTGGTCTAGATGTGACCTGGACATTAAATTTTTAAAAGCTCCTGCAGTGATTCTAAGGTGAAGTTAAGTATGAGAATAACCTGTCTGGGAGTATTCCCAAGAAGCAGAGCCAGAGCTGTATGTAGAAAGGGCACAGAGCTTGGAATTGGCATCGGACAGCTTCCTGGCTGTGTGACTTCAGACAAGTTACTTAACCTCTCTGAGCACTTATCCCTGCATCTTTAAATAGGGGTCATGCACTCCATGTTGTTTTTGTCATTACCAAACCCACTGCCATCGAGTTGATTCCGACTCATTGCGACCCCCATTGGGTTTCCAAGGCAGTAAATCTTTATGGAAGTAGATTGTCCCATCTTCCTTCCACGGAGTGGCGGGTGGATTTCAACTGCCAGCCTTCTGGTCAGCAGTCAAATGCCTTAGGCACTGCACCACCATAGCGTTACCAAAAAACCAAAATCACTGCCATCCAGTCGGATCTGACTCATAATGACTCCTCCTTGGGTTTTCGAGGTGGTATCACTACAGAAGTAGATTGGCCAACTTTCCTTCCGAGGAGTGGCTGGTGCGTTTGAACCGTCAGCCTTCTGGTTAGCAGTCAAGTGCCTTAGGCACTACACCACCAG
>NW_006922613.1:13401-20060 GCF_000298275.1 Orycteropus afer afer
GACAACAATATGATAAAAACTCTATACATATTATAGATATAAATATATAAAACCGCCAAACGTATTATGTTATTAACAAATATGTATAGAGTTCTTATCATGTGCTAGGATCTATGCTCAGCTCTTTAAATGGCGGCTCTCAAAAGAGGTGGGAGATGTGGGAAGAAACCAAGTGAATGCCATTGGAGAAGGAAAGCAGGATCAAAGCTGCTGGCCGAGCAGGCAGCCAGCCAGCTAAGAATACTGTTGATTACAATGCTGTTAGGTGCTGTAGAGTCTGTGCAGACTGGTGGCTATCTGTGTGTTACAGAGAACTGCTCGGTAAGGTTTTCTTGGCTATAATCTTAATGGAAGCACAGAGCCAGGTCTTTCTCCGGCAGGGGGCTGGCCAACCTCTTTTGGTTAGCAGCCAGAACTGAAGTGTTTGCGCCACCAGGGCTCCTTTTAATTATAATACCAACAGCAATAATTAGCTTTCCGTTTACACAGTGCTTCTTACTCCTGCATTTTCTGGGGGCTCGGCGGAGTCATTGCGTGGCCCAGATGGGGAGACCCGGCGCAGAGAGGGAGCGCGGTTCGCTCGAGTGGCCAAGGTCGGAAGGTGTCCCCAGGGTAGGAGCAGGACAGCACAGCCGCTGGCCCCGGGACGCCTGCGCCTTGCTCAGGCCTCAGCGGCAGATGCGGTACGCGGAGCGGGTCCCCCGCTCCCCGGGGACGCTCAGGCCTCCGCGGGCTCGGCCTGAGGTTCAGGAAGCGGTGGCGGGGGAGGGGAGCAAGAGGCGCGGCCATGAGCTGGGGGCGGGAGCTGGTCGAGAGCGAGGCCATTCCCCTCCGCCCACCCAGCGCCACCCTCTCGCCAAACCACGGTCCCCATTGCCCCGTGCGGCTGCGGAGCTCGGGCGGGCGCGGGGGAGGCAGGGGGCGTCCCGCAGGGAATCCCATCTCCTCCCCGGCCGCCTGAGGCCCGCGCCCACGTGAGCGCAGGGCTGGCCCTGCTGCTGCCGCCGCCTGCACAGCGCTCCCAGCTCTCGCTGGTGCCTTCGCCGTCCGCTCCCCGAGCCAGCGCCGCGCTGTCCCCAGCGGTCCCTGCAGCCCCTGCCCGGCGCTTCGCCGGCAGCGGCGGCTCCTTTTCGCAGGCCCAGGCGCGGGCAGCCGCCCCGCGCTCCGCTCACCGGTGAGTGAAGGACCACTGCCGGCCGCTGGGACTCGGGGGCAAGTGGGTGGGAGACCCTGCGACCGAGATCCCACCTGTCGGAGGCCCCTTGTCTCAGGCCCGGAGAGTCCTGGTGGCTTAGGTGAGTTTCCTGCTGCCTTGGTTACTCCCAGGTTACTGGGTAGTGCAAACGGTGCGGCGGAAGAAAGCCCTGGTGATCTGCTTCCATAAAGATTACAGCCTAGCAAACCCTATGGAGCAGTTCTACTCTGTAACACATGAGGTCGTCATGACTCCATAGCAACAGGTTTGCTTTTTCAATTTTGTGGTTACCCCCCGGGTCCCTCTACCCCTGGTCTCCACTCGCAGGCAGCTTTCCGTCTCTGTGCCTGATGCTTTGACCATTTCCTGAAGTCGCATCCTTTCCTGTGTGCGGCTGTGGTGGTGGTGGTGGTATTCCTCCGGCCGCAGGAGGACTTGGTGGTGGCAGAGACTGCTCCTCTCCGCTGCAGGGGGTCTGAAGTTGTGTGGTGGTGGTGGTGGTGGTGAGTGGGTGTTGACTGAACCTGTGTGTGGGGTTGCCTTAAAAGAGGTGTGTGAGGCTGACTCTTTAAATGTGGAATGCTTTACAATGTCTCAAGTTTTGTGTCCTAAATGGTGTGTGTATGTGTGTGTAGGAATTGTATGGCTGACACTGTGTGCACTGTCAAAGTACTCAATAAGCAATGTAAGCATGGGCTTACTTGTGCTTACTTACTAATCTGTAGTGAACAATTTCACATTTTTTCACCACATCAGAGATTCTCCTTCTAGGTGTGAATAGCATCTGCCTCTCTCCCAGCCCCATAGGCACCTTGCTACAGACTCAAAGCCTCTTTTCAAATTAACAGTCACTGACAGGGACAGAGCACCCAGTAAGCAAGGTAAACATGGGCTTACCTGTGCATCTGCCCCTGGTTGTACGCTTGGAGTTGTGTATCCGAGGCTGTGTGCTGTGTGGGGAGTTTGTGTCTGAGGGGCTTTCTGTGTGTGACTGTGTGTTCATGTGGGGTTGTGTCTGTGTGTACAATGCATCTGTGTGGAGTTGTTTGTACGTGTGGGTGCCATTGCATGCCTGTGTGGGGTTTTGTGCCCAAAGATGTGCATGTATGTGGTATTTGCACACAACAGGTTGTGTGTGGTTGCATGTTAGAGTCTGTGCATGTGGTTTCTGTTACACAGGATTTTCTTCTTCTCTTTCTCTCACCTTACTCACTTCTGCTAGTGTAGTGTTGACCTAAAACATGTAGAAAGCATTCTTGCTTTGCTCACTATAGTTTACATCAGGTTAAAGAAGAAACCCAGTTACCAGGAGTCCATTCCAACTCATGGTGACCCCGGGTGTGTCCGAGTAGAACTGGGCTTCACAGGGTTTTCAGTGGCTGCGAGTTTGGGAAGTCAATCACCAGGCATTTCTTCCGAGGTTCCTTCGGGTGGGCTTGGACCCCCAACCTTTCAGTTAGAAGCCCACTGTGTTAGTCATTTGTACCACGCAGGGATACCTTGGGCAGAGACTGAGGATAGCAGAAGGACCATTTGCAGAGCAGAAAGCCTAATAAGCAGGCCCAACCAAAGACCTAGAACCAGGAGAGACTAGAAAAGAAACAGTCCATGGCCAGGGCAGACTCCCCTGGGGTCCAAGAGAGACTGACAGCAGTCCAAGTGGAGGACCAAGGTTCTAGGGAAACCATTTCAAGTCAGACACTGGCAATCATTGCAGCAGGTCTGGAAAGGCTTTAGGGAACCCCTGCCCCTGGCGCTTCAGCCTTGCTTTCTGCCGCCGATCGCATATGTTGAGGTTCTGCTGCTGCTTTTGTGTGCTCACCACTGGGGTTCTAAGTCCACCAGTGCACCAGGTCACAGAAGACACCCAGTGGCCCTCGGGCAAGCCTGTCTCGCAGAACATGGCTTATTGCTGAAAGGTGGGGTTGGGGTTTGCTGTAGTTTCCTAGAGCTCCTGTAACACAAACACCACAAGTGGGTGCCTTTAAAGAACAGAGTATTCTCTTAGTCCTAGAGTCTTAAAGTCCAAATCAAGGTTTTAGCTTTGTTGGTGGCCCCTGGCATTCCTTAGTTCCTTGGTGATCCTCACATGGCATTTGTCATCTCCCGTGTGTGTGCATGGGTGTTCATGTATGTGTGTTTACATGTATGTGTTTGTATCTGTGCTGCTCTTTTATGCAACTCAGAAGTGATTAGGTTTAGGATCCATTTGACACTGGTATGACCTCCACTGATTGATTATACACCCTCCTCACTTACCAACGATCTCATTATCTGACATTTCACATTTACAACCATGGTGTTGTTGTTGTTATGTGCCATTGAGTTGGACCTGACTCATAGCGACCCCTCCTTGGGTTTCCAAGGCAGTATCACTACGGAAGTAGATTGCCCAACCTTCCTTCCGAGGAGTGGGTAGTGGGTTTGAACCTCCAGCCTTCTGGTTAGCAGTCAAGTGCCTTAAGCACTATGCTACCAGAGCTCCTTTTATAACCATAATGAAAAAAAAAATCCACTATCCAGCTGTTTTGTACGTTAATGATGTATATCTGCCAGTAATGAACTGCAGGATGCAAAGTGAGAGTACCTCTGGCTGTGGTGGTTAAGGTTGTGTGTCAGCTTGGCTGGGCCATGATTCTCAGTGGTCTGGCAGTTATGTAATGATGTGATTTATGTACTGATGTAGTCATCCTCCACTGTGTGATCTGGCGTGCACCGTTTTTTTATAAGGTTGATTTTCCCATAATGACCTAGTCTTTGGAACCTAACCTTGTTGATCAGTCAGTAGGTGCATCACATTCGCCTGTGTTATAGAAGATGATTACATAACATTCCATTAGATGTAAGGTAATTACATGACACTAGAGTTTATCCACAGGTATAGGGTTAGGATTTCAACATATCTTTTGTGGGAACACAATTCAATCCATAACAGGTTTAAAATAATGAGCTCATAAGTGCTCTTCTTCTAAGCCAGAGGTCAACATTGTTTTTTTCCTGTAAAGGACCAAAGGGTAAATGATTTCAGCTGTAGGAGCTCTGGTGACACAGGGCCTAAGGCATTTGACTGCTAACCAGAAGGCTGGCAGTTCAAACCCATCAGGCACTCCTCAGAAGGAAGACTGGGAAATCTCCTTCCATAGAGATACCGCCTCGGAAACCCAAGGAGGGGTCACTATGAGTCAAAATCGACTCAACGGCAGTGAGTTTGGTTTTTTCGGTTGCAGGCTATAAAATGTGTCACAACAACTCAAGTCTGTGTTGTAGTGCCAAGGTAACCATAATCAATATGTAATAAACGAACATGGCTGTGTGTCAATAAAACTTTATTTATAGAAATAGACAGTGGGCCAGATTTGGCCCATGGGCTGTGCTCTAGACTGTACTATGTCTTGTCTTGAAATGAGGAGAAAGCAAAGAGGAAAAAATAGGCTCTGGAGCTTTTGTGACTAGTTTGGATCACAGCCTAATACTCTCTTGGAATCCACAGGCAACTCTGTGCCACCAAACAGGAAATAATATATACATTCCCAGGGAGAGAGAGGAATGACATATTGCCTATGTAGTCTGTGCTGTGTCTGGGACTTTGCACAGCAAGGTGGGGAGTTAACCATTTTCTGGCCAATTAACTCTGACTCACGAGGACCCCATATGTGTCACAGTGGAACTGTGCTCCATAAGATTTCCAAGTGTTGGTTTTTCAGAAGTAGATCATCAGATCTTTCCTCCAAGGTGTCCCTGGGTGAACTCGATCCACCAGCCTTTCAGCTGAGCTTATTAAGTGTTTGCAGCACCCAGGGACTCCTAGTGGGAAGTTGCATCCTGGTCCATGCAATAGATCCATTTGGAGTGGGACCCGAAGAGGGCTTAGCATTGGGTGGCAGGGCCCAGAGCTGAGGGAGACACAACTGGGACATTGAGGCTGATGCCTCATTCCACAGCCGTGAGGGGAATAGAGGAGGGCAAAGAAGACAGTGATCTCAGAAAGCAGCTGCTTGACCAGTGGTAGCAGAGTCCAGGGGCCTACCTAGTGGTGCCACTAAGACTTCTGATGAACTCCTGCCCCTGATCTAGATAATTTCAGGCACTGAATGTGGAGGTATATGAAGAGAGGTATCAGGAAGCAGTGATCCCTCAGAGAGTGACTGAAGGAGGCTACGTTTCCTTACAGATGTAGCAATCCCAGTCACACCAAATAGGTATAGAGACCAGAGTGTTTCATGGTTTCCTTTGGTTTGGAGAGTTTTTTCTAAGACACAGCGGCAACTGGTATATTTGTCAGGAAACACCCTGCTCAAAAAAATCCCTGTTGTCATTGATTTGATTCCAACTCATGGTGACTTCATGTGTTCCAGTCGAACTGAGCGCCATTGGGTTTCCTTGGCTGTAATCTTTACATGAGCAGAATGCCAGGCCTTTCTTCTGGGTGACATTGGGTGGGTTCAAACCACCATTGCCATCGAGTCGGACCTGACTCATAGCGACCTCCCCTTGGGTTCCTGAAGCAGTATCTCTACGCAAGTAGATTGTGCCACTTTCCTTCTGAGGAGTGGCTGGTTGGTTTGAACCGCCAGCCTTCTGGTTAGCAGTCAGATGCCTTAGGCCCTGCGTCACCAGAGCTCCTTAGTAGTCAACCACAGAGAAGGACTTCCCTGTTCAAAGGGATAATTTAAAGAGTTTCAGGTAAGGATTCTTTACAAAGATATGAGCAGGGCTGTGAGTCGGAACTAACTTGACGGCACTAGCAACAACAACAACAAGAGAAGCCAGTGAGGCATCTGTTGTTCAATGGTGGAGTACTTATCTCCCACATGGGAGACCCTGGTTAAATTCCCAACCAGGGCACCTCCCGTGCAGCCAGCCCCCATCAGTCAGTGGAGCTCACATGTTGCTAGGATGCTATTCAGCAGAGCTTTCAGACTAAGATGGACTAAGAAGAGAAGCCTGGCAATTGAGTTCTGAATCCAGCCATCAAAGGGCCTATGGACCAGAACAATCCAATCTGCAACCAATGACAGGGATGGCAGAGGACCCGGCAGCGTTTTCTCCCGTTGTGCATGGGGTCATCGAGTCAGAGAGATTGAATGGCAACTAACAAGGAAAACCAGCAAAGTGGTGCAGCACCCTGGACAGGCAGCCGTGGGGAGCTGCTGCCATCCAGGGCTGAAGGGGCCGGGCAGGGAGAAGGAACTGGACCCCAGGAGCGCCTGGCTATAGTCAAGGATGGTTCCACAGGTATTGTGGACTTAGGTGGAGGAAGCAGGGCCTGGCAGGGGGAAACTGGGAGAGTAAATACTTCATCTTCCTTTCCCTCCATCCTCCATGGTCCTGCTACCATCCATTGGCCAGATGGAAAGGGGAGACCATAGGCCAGAGAGCCTGGGCAATGTCCCAAGAGTGGCCCAGTGCTTCTGGAACACATGTGCTGCTGCTGCTGTGTCGCTGGGTGGGGAGGGCTGCCGTA
>NW_006922613.1:44440-60642 GCF_000298275.1 Orycteropus afer afer
GAGCTGTCATTTGTGTTTTAACCAACCTCCAAGTGATTCTTAACGCATATTTGAGAATCACTGCCTTGAAGAAATTAAGAGTGGCTCATTAAGGCTGGAATTTAGAATGTGGGGGAGTAGGAGATGAGGCTAGAAAGGTGGGTAGGGCAAGCTGGGGATGATCCCTGTGCCAAGAGTTCAACTTAACAGCAAACATTCAAAAAACATGTTTTGAGAGATTTCTGTATGTTAGGCTCTTTGCAGAGACCCAGCGATGCAGGGAAGAGTAACATGGTTTCTGGCCTCAGGAATGATCCAGTTTAAGGAAGACAAAAGACGAAAATGATGATGGTTGTGATGATGGTGGTAGTGGTGATGGTGTTGATAGTGACAATGACAGTGATGTTTATAATGATAGCCAACATTCATAAAGCACTTGCTTTGTGCCATACGTTGTACAAACTAGTTTACAAACATGAGCTCCTTAAATGGCGTTCTGTAATGTTCTATGCATGGCTCTGTCATTGTGCTTGAGAAGAAAAATTATCTGCTTATTTTAGGTAGCATAATAAATGTAGGAGTCCAGAAGAGATATGTCTATCTAACTCAGAAGATTCTGTATAGCTTTCTTTATCATTCTGTTTTTGTTAACATCACCCTGAGTAATTTCAACATCCAGATGAATGACTCATCTATCATTTGATCTCAGTTTCCTGACCTTCTGAACTCAATGACTTAAACCTTCATTGCACTCCAGCTACCTAACTTTGGGGCCTCACTGTATAATTTGTGCCCACCTTGTTCTAACACCTCCATATCCATGTTATGACCACAACATCCAATCCCTCCACCCTCTTACTTACTTCCCTTACACATGCTCTTTGATCTCACAAGAACTTTCAATTTCACAACTCCTCTATTTCCCCCATTATGGTTTCATTTATTTCCCCTATGTTTTTTAGTTCAGTGCTTCTCAAAGTTTTATGTGCATGTGAATCATTTGAAGATCTTGTTCAAAAGATAATTATTCCACAGGTCTGGTGAGGTCTGAGATTCTGCATTTCTAACGAGCCCACAAGAGTCACTGATTCTGCTTTTCCCAGCACCATACTATGGAGTCATAGGAGTCCCAGACCAGGGAGTATAGCACTTCATTCTTTGATGTTCTTGTCAGCATCTTTGATATCTTCACTCTCTAGTCTCTTCTAACCATCTGGTCTCCAAATCCTTAACTTTAGTGAACTCAGTCATCCTCTTTATCTGCTCCTACATCGAGGCATCCAAGTCAAGGTACAAGAAAATCTACCCACTGTGGAGATTCTCCTAGTTTCTGGTATCTGCCAGCAGTCATTGGTGTTCTTTTGCTTGTAGATGGATCTTCACATGGCCCCTATCTTCCACTTGTATATACTATTTATACTGCTCTTCTTATAAGATGATGCATTACATTCACAGGCTAGCATAATTCCACTCAGAAATCCTTTTATGTCAGTGGTTCTCAGCACTGGTTATACATTGCAGTCACCTTAAGACTGTAATACACTCTAACAGGTTCTGACCTACTTATGGTGGAGGTGAGCTCTGGGCATCAGATGTTTGTGAAAGCTGCCCATGTCATTCTACCATGTGGTCAGGATTGAGAACCACTGATATTATCCTATCACTGACAGCATTGTTGAGTAAGCTCCCTTACCCATCCTTCAGCTTCCATTCCAAATCTTTACCACTCCCTTTAGCCCCCAACCTCATTCTTTGATTTCCTTACTCTTGACAGATCATCTTGCCTTTTATCTCAGGGAGATGATTTAAGATACCGGATGTGAATGGACTCAACTGTTTTTACCCACAACTCAAATGTATTGTTTTATGTATCCACCCATGCTTTCTCTTTCCCTAATCTCAGTTTAAATATGGCTCTGTCACTCAGTTCAAAACTCATTTCTGCAATGTTTCCCGAATCTCATGCATCTTCTCATTCTGTTAGCCATTCTCTTTCTTGCACTTTCAACTCTACTGCTTCTACTTGACCTTCTCCCAAAGCATATGAAGCCATGGGGAAGTCTCATACACACCTAAAGTGCTAATAATTTCAGGGAAGGTGAGAATCCATTGTGTACGCTCCTTAGCAGAGCATCCCACTCTCACTGAACCCTGGCCCACATGGGAACTGAGGGTGAAGGCACAATCCCATACAGCATAGTACAAAGCTGGTGTGGTTGGTAACACTTACAACTGGAGGTCACCAGCAGGACAGGCTGTCTTCCCCCTTACTAGGGGTCCTACAAGATCACCTTGTGGCAGAAACAGTCTGAACTTGGATCCCAGCTGCTCAGGGGACTTTCAGGGATACAAATTATCTCTGGACACAAGGACTTATTTATAGCCCCTGGAGATTTTATGGGACATCGAGGCCATGTACACTCTCTTCTGCTACATGTAGGAAGTCCCTGGTCCGAGCCACCTCATTGCCAAACAATGCAAAGATTGCCACTGGGTCTTTTTTCAAACAATCTTTTTTGTCTTTGAAATGAATGGCTGGGATATAGGAGTCCTTTTCTAGATGAAACCAAGGATGCAGAGAAGATATAAATGATCATTTCAAGAGAATGCATTTTAGGTTTTGTTAGATCAGGGTCCCAGACATTGCAAAGAGCATTTCTCATTGGAAACTTTAACAGCACTGGGAGTAGGGAAGTCATCAAAAGGGTAAGGTATTCTGAATGGTATTCTTGAATACAGAATAATTTCCAGCTGCACCCCTTTTTTCCTGGGAATTCATGGAGAGACCTAGATGACAATAGCCAGCTTGAGATCCACCAAGAAATACTTCCAAACTTAGTGGTATGGGACTCAGTCATTCTACTTCAAGGTTAGTATCTGTTTACCATATTACAATAAAGTGTCCTTTGGTGGAAACATTTATGGTGCCTACAGTTTCTGACACATGTCAGCAGAGCCTACCACATAATTTGTGGACATAGTACAAGATAAAAATGCAGGATCCCTTTTTCAAAAAGCAGGAAAAAGTGCCATTAAAAGTACTAAAATATAAAGCCTTTTTTTTTCCTTCTGTAATCTCTCTCTGAACTTATCTTATTTGTTAATGTCATTCTAAATTAAAAATAAATGTTTATTATCATTTAAAAAAAAAAATCTTAGCAGTAGTGATTGGTCCCAATCAAAAACAACCCAAAGCCTCTCGAAGAGTATGAAGGGGGATGGACACTGGGAGGAGGTAACTATGGGGAGGAAGTGGGAGGGGAGCTGCTGCATTGTAAATTTTGGTCAATGACATGAGACAAAGTATATGTGAACTGCTGTATGAAAAGTGAATTTACTCTGTAAATCTTCACCCAAATCCTAATAAAAAAAAAACAACCCAAAGAATTCCAAGTAGGCTTCTTGGCTCTGGTTGCAATTAGCTCATCCTGTCTAATATACTGCCTATCTCTTGAGGGACCCACAGATCAGTATTTATGCCAAGTGCTGCTGTTTGGAGGAGATAAGATCCTCAGGTAGGATAATGATGTTAGGGCCCATCCTTGTGACCCATTAACCAGGCACTGTGCTAATTTTTCACTCACAATAACATTGTGAGGTAGGTGTCTTAGCTATCTAGTGCTGCCATAACAACAAAATACCACAAATGAGCGGCTTTCAAGAACAGAAATTTATGTCTCATATTCCGGAGTCTAACAGTCCAAATCAGGGTCTCAGCTATGCCTAGTCCTTCTGTAGGCCTCTCTCCTAGTTTCTGGTGTCTGCCGGAAATCCTTGCATTCCTTTGCCTGTAGATGGCTCTTCATAAGGCCTCTGATTTCCCCTTGTGTGTATCTGTGTTTATATTGCTTTTTTAATGGCACTTCTGAGTGATTAGGTTTAAAGCCCATCCTTCTCTGGTATGACCCCATTAGCATAACAAAAACCCTATTTCCAAACAGGATCCGATTTACAGGGGTTAGGACTTCTTCCGTATTTCTTTTTTGGGGACACAATTCAACCAATAACAGTAGGTATATGTCCCCATTCTACAGTTGAGGAAATGAGACTGAATTTATCTTCAATTTGTACAGCTAGTGACTGGGGTCTGTTGGAATGAGGTTTGTCTAATCCCTGTTCTGATATAGCTATGATCTGGATTGTGTCCTGAGTGACTGAGTGTTGACAATTATAGAATCTAGGGAGGGGCTTGAGGCCTCCAGGAAGAGTGACAACCCCAGGTCACTGTCTTCCCTGGTAAGCTCAGTAGCTTTAGAATCCTTCTTACCTCATCATCCCAGACAATCAGAGTTGATGCAGGAGATAAAACATAGCCCACCCCTGATCCAATCAGGCCCTCTACGGTGGCCATCATTTCTTTCATTTTCCACCATGTGCTCTTTTTGCTTTTCAAAACCACTATTTCACTCTCTCATAACCCTAAACTTAGTCCATCTTCCAGAGTTCCATCCCCATCAGCTGGACCTGGTCTGTACTGACCTGTCTTCTAGTAGCTTATTTGCATATGGTGGGCTTCTTCTTCTGGTTCACAGGTGCTGTGCTTCTCTGGCCTCCAGAAGCAGCCAATTAAATACCTACTTATGTATCTACAAAGAGCTCTGGTGGCATAGTGCCTAAGGCATTTGACTGCTAACCAGAAGGCTGGCAGTTCAAACCCACCAGCCACTCCTTGGTAGGAAGGTTGGGCAATCTAATTCTGTAGTGATATGGACTCAGAAACCCAAGGAGAGGTCACTATGAGTCAGATCCTACTCAACGGGAGTGTGTTGCATTTTGTTGTTTTATGTATCTACAATATGAGTTGTTTAAACTTATCACTGAATGTACTTACAACCACATCCCAGCAAAGGAAGAGGGGTTCCACCTGCACTGGCATTTAATGAAAGTTGCTTTGCTTTTGCTTTTTGGCAATTTAATAGGACTGATCCCTTCCCTCTGTTGTATCCTTTCCAATTCTCTTCCTCATCTCTCCCTTCCCTTCCCCTGCTTCCCTGTGTTATGTCTCCTATTGCAGTATCACGGCCACAGCAGCCAGTGTTGGGGCTGCTGGCATCCCTCAAGCTGGTTTGGTCACCATGGTGATTGTACTCACATCAGTTGGCCTGCCCACTGAAGACATCACTCTTATCATAGCTGTAGACTGGTTCCTGTAAGTGTTCTTCAGGTTAGACCCTGGTACTGTCTTCCCTCATCCCTCAGCCCTCCCTTTCCCCTTGAAGATCCCCAATGTGTGGATCCTCATTTCAACAAGGACACAAAGTCCTGGGATTTCAGAGTGAAAGGGGGGCCTAGGAGGACACTTCAAGCCATGTCCCATGGAGCCCAAATTGCAGAGTTAACCTTGGAAAGTAGGATGGGGGGAATAAGTGGTGGGGGCTTTGCTTGCCAGCCAGAAAAAGCTCCCCTTTCATTTTTTTTTATGTAACAGTCATAAAAGGTGATCCATGAGAAAAAATCTGGCATGCAAATGTTTTTAAAGAATTCACAACTTAAAAGCAAGAGCTTTTACAAAACAACCACAACAAAACTGTATGTTTTGATTCTTCTAGAAAAGTGGACTTTAGTTCCCCCATAGCAGTGGTTAGCTGGACCCACTCCTCGGAAGGAAGATGGGGCAATCTACTTCCGTATTGATACTGCCTCGGAAACCCAAGGAGAGGTCGCTATGAGTCGGGTCCAACTCAATGGCACATAACAACAAGTCCCACTTGGGCAAAACATTGGGACAGTCTCTAGCATGTCCAGTCAACACCTCCATTGACTCACACCTGGCCTGGTTCACTCATGGTGGTTACCTTTCTGGTCCTATATGCTTTCATCTTATGCCCTCTAATTTTCTGCATCAGATATCCACATAAGATTTCTTTTTGAAAAATTGTATTGCTAAGAACAAGTGTGAATATATCAGAGCCAATCTAACCTGCATATGTTAGAGAAGGAAACTAAGGGAAGAGGAAGAACCTGCTTGAGGTCATGTGGTTATGGACTGGGCTGGAACCCATACCCCAACTTCAGGCACAGGGAGTCCTCCAACCCTTGCTGCAGCTCCTCAAGCCCCAATTAATGGCAGTTCCTCTTCTCTCCTCCTCCACCAGTGACCGGCTTCGCACAATGACCAACGTCCTAGGGGACTCGATTGGAGCGGCTGTTATTGAGCACTTGTCTCAGCGGGAGCTGGAGCTTCAGGAAGCAGAGCTCACCCTCCCCAGCCTGGGGAAGCCCTACAAGTCCCTACAGGAGAAAGGGGTGTCCAGGGGGCGGGGAGGCAATGAGAGTGCCATGTGAAGGGTCCCCAAATCTGCCACCCAGGAGAAGGCAGAGGGGCTGGGGAGGGACATCCTGGGGACTATCCACTGTCCGGTTAACTGTGCACTGAACACACAGGTTCTGCACAGCTTGTTTCGGGGAAACAGATAAAGAGCAGGAACGAAAGTTGCCCAACGTCTCCATTTCTTTTTGAGCCTACTAAGGACTTTAGGGAGAGCAGTGAGCAAGGAAGGGGAGGAAATGCTTCCCTGAAACTGGGGAAAGGGAAGCTTCCAGTTCAACAAGAGGGGTCAGCTCAAGTTCCTTATTTTCTCAAGGAGTGATGACTCTGAAGAGGATAAAGAAAGACCAGTTTTCTCACAATAAAACAGTATCTATGCCCCTTGTGTTGAGAGTCCCCAAAATAACCCTTAGATTCAAAGATTTGCTAAGAAGGACTCAACAGAACTCAGAAAAGCTATTATACTCACAGTTAGGGTTTATTGCAGTAAAAGGATACAAATTAAAATCAGGAAATGCAAAAGACACACACAGGGCAGAGTTCAGAAGAAACCAGGCAGCTTCCAGGTGTTCTCTCTCCATGGTCATGGACAGCACACCTGATTCTTTTGGCAATGATGTGTGACAACGTGAACAAATATTGCCAACCAGGAAAACTCACCTGAGCCATGGTATCTAAGTTTTTATTGAGGATTGGTCATGTAGGCATGGAACACTCATGTCATTAACTCTTCCAGAGGTTAAACACTTAGTGTGGCCTAAGGTTCCAGGTGAACAACAGGTGTTCACAGTAAATCTCATTGTTAGCATAAACTATCCGGTGTTGCACTAGGCTCCAGGTATACAAAGTCACTCTTATTAGTTAGTGCATTCCAAGGGCTCAGAGGTTACCACCCAAGAGCAGGTCAAGGGCTGGACTTTTCTTCGGGATGTGTGGAGTTTGAGAACCCCAAGTCCACCTTTACTCACACACACCAAGGTTGGGAGTGGAGGAAAAATCTTCCCATAGGAACTGGTGGCTAGGTCTTAAAAGCCCAGATCTTGATTCTTGAGGCCAACTGGTTCTGCAACCTCCTCAGGGAGGTCATTTTTATCACCTCAGGGAGGGTCTGTTTATTACACAAGGGAAGATATTGGCTTCTTGGCTTTATTTTCTTGCAGCCTATTTTCTAGGTGAATATTTAGTGAGATCTTATCAAAAGCTTGAGGGAAAATAAACAAAAAGTAACAGGACTCTAGATGTCATGGGTATAATTAAACTCCATTATTCTTTGTGGCATAGTTCCTAAGGCATTTGACTGCTAACCAGAAGGTGGGGGTTCAAACCTACCAGCCACTCCTCAGAAGGAAGATTGGGCAATCTACTTCCATAGTGATACTGCCTCAGAAACCCAAGGAGGGGTCACTATGAGTCGGACCTGACTCGACAGCAGTGAGTTTGGTTTTGACCTTTTGTTCCAAGAAATATGACACTTATTTTTTCCAAATCAAATTAAACTTCAGTTCAGCACCTACCTCCAAGATGGAAGAGAAATCCAAGATCAGGTTTTGCCACCTCTCCCCATGTCTTCTGGATCCTAAGGGAACTCTGGGGAATAAACAATTGAGGGAAAGTAGGAGAAGGGCCCCAAATCATCTTGAATTGACCTGTAATCACCACTGTGACAGAGACTTGAAACAGTCCATATAAAGGCAGGAGACTCCTCTGCTTATAAAACCTACTCCATCCACATTTGACCACAGGGAACTCTGCCTAGGATTCCAGTCTCTAACCAAAATGTCAGACTCCAACCCCACTCCACCCATGGGCAGAGGTCTGTATCCTCAGAGGGCCTTTGGTGGGAGCAGGGCATGACTTATGCTGTCAAGCGATCCATGACCCTGTGTCTTTCAACTCTTAGAACCCTCTTCCAGTTCTTTTCAAGTCTGGATTTTAAGGAATAAAGGATTTTGTCCTCTGGGGGAAAAGGAAGCATAGATCATTTTGAGGGGACTATGGATTGGATTAGATGATCTTTTCAATCTGAGCCAGAACAAGACAGAAATTTATCTCATGGTCATCGTCTGTTAAACACGAGAATTGGTTTCTGGGTTCATCCTGAAAAGAGAAAATCCAAACCAATCCCACTGCTATTGAGTTGATTCGGACTGTCCCATTTTCCATTTTTCTTATGGAAACTGACTGCCTCATCTTTCTCTCATGGAGTGGTTCAAATCACTAAACTTTTTAGCAGTCTGATGCTTTAACCACTATGTCACCAGAGCTCCTCTATAAAAAGAAGATAGATGTAAAATGGAGGAGATGAAGGACAGGCTGGAAGCCACAGCAAGAGACAGAATGTCATGAAACCAAAACCCAAACACACTGCCATTGAGTCATTTCCAACTGATAGTGACCCCCATCACGTTTCCAAGGCTGTAAATCTTTATGGAAGTAGATTGCCTCCTCTTCCTTCCACGGAGCAACTGGTGTGTTCAAACCACTTTCCTTTTGTTTAGCAGCCCAATGCCTTAATCACAGCACAACCAGAGTTCCTCAGAATGTCATGAGGGTGGGTGGACTAAAACCTATATCCATTTATGTTGCCTCTTACCTTGGTGAGGAGCTTTGGTGGTGCAGTGCTTAAGGCATTTGACTGCTGACCAGAAGGTTGGCAGTTCAAACCCACCAGCTACTCCATGGAAGGAAGATAAGGCAATCTACTTCTGTAAATATCTACAGCCTTGGAAAACCAATGGGAATTGCTATGAGTCAGAATCAACTTGATGGCAGTGGGGTGTTTTGGGTTTTTTTTTGTTTTGTTTTGTTTTTTTGGTTTTGACTTTGGTGAGGAAGGTGCCCTTCAGAATCCAGAGCTCTTTGTCATGGAGTTAAATACACACACCTGGTCCAGGAGTCAGAGAGGCTGACAGAGGACCCAGGGGAAGGTAGAGCAGTGGCAGGCCCAACTACTGCTCCTCAACAAGGAGGTGGATCAGCACATCAGTGACAAGAACGTGAACCGCCAAACAGCTCCTGCTTCCTCTCCAATCTACAAACCTCCCAAGAATTTTGTCCATGGTTTGTGTTATTTCTTGTGGCTGCTGTAAATAATTATCACAAATTTGGTCATTTAAAACAAGAACTGTTCTGGAGGCCACAAGTCCAAAATCAAGGTGACACTAGGGCTGTGCTCCCTATGAAGGCTCTAGGGGAGTATCTTTCCTTTTCCCTACCAGCTTCTGGTCGTGGCTCTGGGAGTGGCTGGGCTTGTGGCTGCCATCACTCCAGTCTGCTTCTGTCCTCACCCAGCCTCTTCTCTGTCTTCTCTTCCTCTGTCTCTTATATGGACACTTGTCATTGGGTTTAGGGCCCACCTGCATAATCCAGGATGGTCTCATCTGAAGATTCTTAATTATATCTATGAAGATACTTTTTCCAAAATAGGTCACATCAGTAAGTTCCAGGTGTGCTAACTTCTGGGGGAGACCTCAATTAACCCATTACATGGCTCACCCTAACTAGAAACATAGCAAGAAAGTGAATTCTTGACTGATCAGTGCAGCCTAGCTTAGAGAAAAAAATTTAGTGGTTCCTGGAAATACAGGTAGGGTGGTGGGGATGTGATACAAGGAAGGGAAGGCAGTCAATAAAAGGTGTGTTATCAAGCCAATTATCGCAATGGGCAACTGGAGCTCCTGGTGGGAAATGCTGGAAGCCAGTGTAATAGAGGCCTCAGAGTTATCTCACTCAGTGTGCAAGGGACCTGAGATATTATACACCAACTTGTGTGAGTCTTTGGTTAAGAAATGATTCCTGGGATACTAATTCTCTGTGCACATGGGCAGGGCAGACTCTAAACTCAAACCAAACTCACTGCCATTGAGTCAATTCCAACTCATAGTGACCCCCATTGAGTTTCCATGTAAATCTGCACAAGAGCACACCACCCCATCTTTCTTCTGGAGCAGACTCCAGGCACCAGAAAAATCTTTCAGGCAAAATAACGGAGATGCAGCAATTTGAAGTCAGCCAGTATGCACTACTAAAAGAAATTGCTGATGGGATATCTTCCACATTATGTTTCATCCTACCTTCGTAGGATGTAGTAGCAATGGTTGGAAAGAAAGTTGCCATCTTGTACCCATAAGGGTGATAGCTACATGTTAATGATAGTATAGCAGTTAATGATAGTATAGCAGAAAAGTAGAGATAATCCTGGGTCCTTGAGGACAAGCCCTGAGTTGTGCAGCCCCAGACTTCATGCCTCCTAAAGGGCGAAGGGACAAAAAACTTTTGGTTAGACCACCATAATCTGTTTTTATTTATTGTAATTGTGATTTCTGTGAAAGTTTACAGAGCAAATTCATTTTTCACACAGCAGTTCATACATATCTTCTTTCATGACTGACTTGCAACCGAGTCTGGTTTTTTTTGCAGGTGGCCAATTGAAAGGTTTAATTGGCATACAGGAAATTTGCTAGCTACTTCACTTAACTGAGGGTCTTCACAGGACTTCCACGAAGAGTGCAACTGATAAAAGGCAGCATCCTTCCAAGGCCATGCTCTCTGACAGAACTTTCAGCAATGATGGCAATGTTTTCTGTCATCACTGTTTAATAAGGTAGCCACTAGTCGTATGTCAAGGAGCTCTGGTGGCGCAATGCCTAAGGCACTTGACTGCTAACCTTCACATCCACCAGCCACTCTGCAGAAGGAAGATGGGACAATCGGCTTCTGTAAAGATTTAGTGCTTTGGGAAACCAGTGGGGTTCGCTATGAGTCAGAATCAACTTGATGGCAGTGGGTTGGGTTTGTTTTTTTTTAGTCACATGTCACAAACACTCAAAATGTGGCAATTGTGACAGAGAAACAGAGTTTTATTTCATTTTAGTAATTTTAAATTTAAACAGCCACATTTGGTGTTATGGATTAAATTATGTTCCTCAAAAAGATATGTTGAATACTTAACTGTTGTAATTCTGAACATGACTTTGTTTGGAAATAGGGTTTTTCTTTGTTTTTTAAGTGAAATGATGTCCTACCAAAGTAGGGTGGGTCCTGATCCTAACCCCTTCTGAGTAGAGTTTTACAAGGTGGAAGAATAGACATGGAAGGTGCCATGTGAGGATTTTTCTACAAGCAGTAAAGGAATGCCCAGGATTGCAGCAGAAACCAGAACCTAGGAGAGGGGCATTGAATCCTCTCTCATTACCCTCACAAGGAATCGACACAGCTGAGACCTTGATTTGGACTTCCAGCCTCCATAATTGCGAGGCAATAAATTTCTGCTAATTAAGACTGCCCATTTTGTGATATTTTGTTAGGGCAATTTCATGGATAAGAATAAGCATAAATCAGATCCCTAGAATGTGAGGAGTAAGCAAATCCCCACTTTCTCTGACACCAGCTGCCCACACAATACTTTCTATCTTGGATTCTAGCCACCTACTCTTAGGGCAGATCTGACAAGTTAAAGGAAACCATCCTGCAGATAGATCCCAAATAGGCAGATGCCAGCCACAAGTTTGGAGAGTACATATGAAACTCCAAATTTCTGACCTGTTGGCCAGATTTGGGGCCATTACCCTTCAGGATACCAGTGCTATGCTCTGGGCTTCTACACTTTTACCTGCTGGTTCCCCGTTTTTTCTGAGAAATGTTTGGCAGGAAGGCAGAGCAGGGGGGCGGGCCTGAGGGCAGGCCCTAAGGGAGGAGAGAAAAGGAGAGAGGTGCAATGTTTGAGAGCTCTGATGAGCTAACACACCTGTAAATTTCTCACAACCGCCTGTGAGATTTTGGTCAACTGAGTTAAGCAGGACAACCACAGACCTCAGAATATTTGGGGAAGTTAATGAGCTAGCATTTGCAACTAACTGCCTGTAAGATTTGGTTAATTAATCAGGGTCATGTCACTCAAGTGGCCCAGCCCTGCCTTAAGAATGCCCCTTTCAGGAAGTATTAAAAAAAAAAAAAAAAATTAGGCAATTGGTTGTCTTTCCACTCTTTTTGGTGGCATAGTGCCTAAGGCATTTGACTGCTAACCAGAAGGCTGCTGGTTCAAACCCACCAGCCACTCCTCAGAAGGAAGACTAGATGCTCTACTTCGGTAGAGATACCACCTCGGAAACCCAAGGAGGGGTCGCTAGGAGTCAAAATCAACTCAACGGCAATGAGTTTGGTTTATTAGCTTTAATGCCCCTTCCCACTCAGGGGAGAGGGTCCATTTCTCCTATGTCAATAAAGCCTTGTATGCATGTGTGATTAATGTTAAATTAGTCTGTCAAGCCACCACCGAACCTCACTGCTTGCTCGCGAATGTCTAGGGCTGCTGGCTCGTGGCTCACTCAGTCATGAAGATTCTTCTCACGAGTTGTGCAAGGCCAGGTGGAAAGGGGGTTTATTCCCCTCAGATAACACCCCTACTCCTTTGGGTTTGATAATTCACCAGAAAAAGTCACACAAAGTACAATACTTATGATTACAGATTTATTATAGCAAAAGAATATAGATCACATCATCATAAGGAAGAGATGCATGGGCAAAGTCTGGGAGGGGTCTCACTGCAGAGCTCTAATGTCCCAAAGAATGTGCATCACTCTCCCTTTGCCAACCAGGAAGCTCTCTTAGGCTGCATGTTCAGAGCTTTTATCAGCCTCTCATGACTGAAACTTCAATGCATATGTACGACAGACTCAATCATGCCTCCTGAGGTTATTTGCCAACAGCCTACCAGGTGAGTATTTTCTGGTCTTAAAAGCCTCCACTCAATAGCACAAATATTCAGTGTGGTCTGGAGGTTTCAGATAAAGGCATCTCAATTACTACAAGGGTTGCTTCACAGAAACCAAAGACAAAACCCAAAATTGTTTTCCATTACCACAAAGGCCACATTCTGATCTTTGGGCTTTTTTTTTTTTAAATGGCTAACATGTATGTCAGAGTTTTATCCTTTCACCATATTTATTCAATCTGTATGCTGAGCAAATAATCCAAGAAGATGGACTGTATGAAAAAGAGTCCTGGCATCAGGATTGGAGGAAGGCTCATTAACAACCTATCATATGCAGATGACACAACCTTGCTTGCTGAAGTGAAGATGACTTGAAGCACTTACTGATGAGATCAAAGACTACAGCTTTCAGTATAGATTACACCTCAACATAAATAGAACAAAATTCCTCACAACTGGACCAATAAGCAACATCATGAAAAATGAAGAAAAGATTGATGTTGTCAGGAATTTAATTTTACTTGGATCCACAATCAACATCCAGGGAAACAGCAGCCAAGAAATCAAATGACTTATTGTATTTGGCAAATCTGCTGCAAAAGACCTCTTTAAAGTGTTAAAGAGCAAAGATGTCACTTTGAAGACTAAGGTGCACCTGACCCAAGCCATGGTATTTTCAACAGTCTCATATGCATGTGAAAGTTGGGCAATGAATAAGGAAGAGCAAAGAAGAGTGGATGCTTTTGAGTTGTGGTGTTGGTGAAGACTACTGAAAATACCATGGACTGCCAGAAGAATGAAAAAATCTGTCCTGGAAGAAGTGTAGCCAGAATGCGCCTTAGAAGTGAAAATGGCCAGACTTCATCTCGCATACTTTGTTCATGTTGTTAGAAAGGACTATTCCCTGGAGAAAGATATCATGCTTGGTAAAGTTGAGGGTCAGCAAAAAAGGGGAAGACCCTTAATAAGATGGACTGACACAGTGGCTGCAACAATGGGCTCAAGTATAGCAAGGATTGTGAGAATGGCACACGAGATTGGGCAATGTTTTGTTATGTTGTACCTAGGGTCGTTATGAGTTGGAGCTGACTCGATGGCATCTAACAACAACAAAATCTTTATGTAAGCAGACTGCCTCATCTTTCTCTGGTGGAGTGGCTGGTGGTTCAAAATGCTGATCTTTTGGTTAGCAGCCAAATGCTTTAACCGCTATGCCACCAGAGCGCCTCTGCCATTCCTTAGTAACCATCTAAGATTTTCTCTTCTTTTTAGTCTTCTTGTAGACTAACGTGTACCTGACCCAAGCCATTGTCTTTTCAATAGCCTCATATGCAGGTGAAACCTGGGAAATGAATAAGGAAGACCAAACAATGATGAATTTGAATCATGGTGTTGGCAAAGAATATTGAATATACCAAGGACTACCAGAAGAACGAATGAATCAGTCTTGGAAGAAGTGCAGCCCAAATGCTCCTTGGAAGTGAGAATTGCCAGACTTGTCTCTTGTGCTTTGGTCATGTTATCAGAAATGGCCAGTCCCTAGAGAAGGATATCATGCTTGGAAAAGTAAAGGGTGAGCAAAAAAAGGGAAGACACTCAACAAAAGAAAGATTGACACAGTGGCTGCAACAATAGGCTCAAGCACAGCAAGGATTGTGAGGATGGCACAGGACAGGGCAGGGTTTCATTCTGTTGCAAATAGAGTCGCTGGGAGTCAAAGCCAACTTGACAGCTCCTAACAACAACAAAGACTGCCAGACTGCTGGGATTGTTACCTGAAAAATGCTGGGGGCTGACCCTGGCATGGGGCAGCCAATAGTCCACACCAGTGTTCAAGGAGAAGATAGTTTTAATCAGAAGGTACACCAACAAGAGATGGATGAAGTCTCAGTGAATTAGAAATGCCAGCTCTGCTGCTAAGTGCCTACAATCAGAGGTTCTTACACTATGGTACATACACACAATGGAATACTATGCAACTTGAAAGGACAATGAAGAATCTGTAAAACACCTGGTAACATGGATGAACTTGGAGGACATTATGCTGAGTGAAATAAGGCAGTATCACATGGGCAAATATTGTATGAGTCCACTATTATAAAATGTCAAGGAAAGGTCTACAAATGGAACAAAAATTTCTTTGTTGGTTGTCAGGGATGGGAGGGAAAAGGAGGGGGAGGAAACACTGCTAACTAAGAGACATATTGATTTGGGTGAAGAGAAAGGCAATATACCAAAAGTGGGTGACCAGCATAACATTAAGGAAAAGGGTGACATGGAGAGGTGCACACGACATAGACACAACAAAAGTAAATACATTTACATACATAATACTGCATTCTCAGTAATAGCAAAGATTAATCTATGAATGGATACATAAGTAGACAGGCAACATGATCAGGTATGAGTAGGCAAAAGAGAATATACCCATGACTTTATATAGGATTAGCAGATGATATTTCTATGTACAAATATGTATGTGACATAAAAATGTCCATATATATAAGAGCGAACAAGTAGCAAAGTAATGATAACTTCTTACCCACAACTAAACACTTTGAGGGAATGAGTTGCTGGGACTGTAGGCTCAGGACCATAGTCAAGGGGGATAACAAGTTCAACTGGCATAACATACTACACAAAAATATTATTCTACATCCTACTTTGATGAGTAGCAACTGGGGTCTTAAAAGCTTGCAAGCATATGACTGGATAGATGGGTGGACAGGCTGAATTATTAGGCATGTCTATGAAGTGGGGAGTATACCCAAGACCACGTATAGGGTTAGCAGACAATGGTCCTATAAGTGTATTTATATGATTTGTAAGAGTTCCCAGGTATATAGTAGACCTGACAAGGGACAAGGTTGTAGTCACTTCTTGGTCATAGCCAGCTACCCAGAGGTATTGAGTAGTTGAACCTGTGGCTCAGGACCATAGTCGCAGGGGACATAAAGCTCAATTGGCATAACATACTACACAAAACATTGTTCCACATCCTACTCTGGCGAGCAGTGACTGGGATCTTAAAAGCTTGCAAGCTGCCATCTAGATGCAATGATGGGTCTCTCCTTGTCCAGAGCAAAGAAGAATGAAAAACAAAGATTCATGGGAACAATTAGTCCTAGTGACTGGTACACCATGTGATTCACAGCCTATACGACTATAAGACCAGAAGAACTAGATGGTGCCCAGCTACCACTGTCAACCACTTGGAGGGGAATCTATGTAGGAGATCCTGGA
>NW_006922613.1:90093-92371 GCF_000298275.1 Orycteropus afer afer
ACTGTTCTATAGGGTCACTATGAGTGGGAACTCAATTCATGGCAGTGGGTTTGGTTTCTTTTTTAAATATAACTGAGAAACTCTACCAACATAAGATTTACATCCACATTCAGATTACATTATCCTTAAGAAAAAGAAACAATTTCACCTCCTTTAAGACCCACAAGAACACTCAACAAAACATCAAATCCAGGAAGAGATATTAATAACACAAAAACATTGGGAGACTGGCAGTTTTTCCCTTTGCTTAAATAGACACAGCAAGCATGGAAACTGATTCAGACATGGGAGAGAATTTGAAATTATCAGGCTGGGAATTTAAAAAACTCTAATGTACATGATGGGAGCTCTGGTAGCATAGTGCCTAAGATACTTGACTGCTAACCAGAAGGCTGGTGGTTCAAACCCACTACCCATTCCTCGGAAGGAAGGCTGGACAATCTACTTCCGTAGTGATACTGCCTTGGAAACCCAAGGAGGGGTCACTATGAGTCAGGTCCGACTCGATGACACATAACAACAACAATGTACATGATAAGGCCTCCAGTGGAAAACATAAACCATATATAAGAACAGATGACTAATGTGAGCACAGAGATGGAAATGGAAACTCTAAGAAAAATAAAAAGAAATCCTAGAAATAGAAAACACTGTGACAGAAATGAAGAATGTCTTTAGTGGAATTAACAATAGATTGGACATGGCCAGGGAAATAATCAAGAGAGCTTCAAGACAGGTCAGCAGAAACATTAAAAAATGAAATGCAAACTGAAAAAGAAAAGGGGAACAGAATATCTAAAAATTGTAAAACAAAAGATTTAATATATGCTTAAAGAGAGTAACAAAACGAGAAAAGAGAAACTTGGAAATATTTGCAATAATATTAGCTGAGAATTTTACAAAATTAATGAAAGATCGCAAGGCACAGATCCAGAAGTTTGGACAATACCAAGTAGAAATTTTAAAAATTTACACCTATGTATATCATATTTAAACTACAAAAAATCAAAGTTGTTGTTGTTATGTGCTGTCGAGTCAGCCCCGACTCATAGCGACCCCTCCTTGGGTTTCCGAGGCAGTATCACTACGGAAGTAGGATTGCCCAACCTTCCTTCCGAGGAGTGGCTGGTGGGTTTGAACCACCAGCCGTCTGGTTAGCAGGCAAGTGTCTTAGCCACTATGCTACCAGAGCTCCCAAAAAATCAAAGAGAGAAAGAAAATACTAAAAGAAGCTACAGGACAAATTATACTTTACCTATAGGGGAGAAAGTTTAGAAAGTACAAGACTTGTATTCAGAAGTCAAGCAATGAAAACAAGTGAAGTAAAATATTGAAATGTATAAAAAGAGAGAAAACCACTAAACTAAAATTCTCTGTCTAGCAAAACAATCATTTTCAAGTGAAAGAAAACTAAAGATATTCTAAGACAAAAAAATATTGTGTTAAATTGTTGCCAGTATAACTTTCTAACAAAAATTGTTAAAGGAAGCTTTTTATAGAAGAGAAGGAAAATTATATAGGTCAGAAACCTGTACGTATAAAAAGAAGGGAAGAGCATTAGAGAAGCACACACACACACAAACCTCACTGCTATCAAGTCTATTTGATTTATAGTGACCCCTCCTTGGATTTCCGAGGCAGTATCTCTACAGAAGTAGATTGCCCAATCTTCCTTCGGAGAAGTTAGCAGTCAAATGTCTTAGGCGTTATGCCACCAGAGCACCCAAGAAAACAAAATATTTTATCTTTTTATCCTTAATTCTTCTAACAGATAATCAAACTATAAACCAAACCCACTGCCATCATGTCAATTTCAACTCATAGAGACCCTTGAGGACAGAATAGAATTGTCACATAGGTAAATATTTATGGAAGCAGATTGCTTCATCCTTCCTCCATGGGTGGGTTTCAACCACCAACTTTTTGTTTAGCAGCTGAGTGCTTTAGCCACCACACCACCAGCACTTTTTTAACAGAGTCACAGTTTGTAAAAAATAATAGCCATGACACATTCAGTGATTATAGCATCTAGATAACAGAAATGAGAAAGTGCAATGTTATTAAGGACAGGAAAGACAAATTGGGAGTAATGTTATAAAGTACTTATACTATACATGACATGGTATTAATTTAAAAATGGACTTAAATGTATAATGTAAACTCTATGGAAACCACTAAAATAAAGTCATATATATATGTTGTTGTTGTTATGTGCCGTCGAGTCAGACCCGACTCATAGCGACCCCTCCTTGGGTTTCTGAGGCAGCAGTATCACTAC
>NW_006922613.1:92508-101496 GCF_000298275.1 Orycteropus afer afer
AAGAGAGTGCAGACAAGTGAAAGACAAAAAAGAAACAAAGGGCAACAAATAGAAAACCTAACAAATAGGTAGATGTCAATAAACCAAAAGAAAAACCAAACTCACTTCCATGAAGTCGATTCGAACTCATAGCAATCCCTACTGGGTTTCTGAGGCTGTAAATCTTTCTGAAAGTAGATTGTGCCATCTTCCTTCCACAGAGCAACTGGTAGATTTGAGCTGCTGACCTTCTGGTTAGCAGCCAAATGCCTTATCCACTATGCAACCAGAGCTCCTTACAACTGTATTAATAATCACTTTGTCTAATTAAAACACAAAACTATTTGGTCTATAAGAAATCTACTTCACATATAAAGACTAAACCAAACCCACTCACTGCCGTTGAGTCGGTTCCGACTCACAGCGACCCCTCCTTGGATTTCTGGAGAAGTATCTCTACGGAAGTAGATTGCCCAGCCTTCCTTCTGGGGAGTGGCTGGTGGGTTTGAATCAACAGCCTTCTGGTTAGCAGCAGTCAAATGCCTTAGGCATTACACCACCAGAGCTCCTATATAAAGACTAAGAAATATTAAAAGTTAAGGATGGAGAGAAAAGGCATACATGATAGCAAGATTATAACATAAGTAGATTCATACTGTCAGGAAATCCACCACCACCACTACCACCCAAAAAAAGGCTGACACTGGTAGAACCTACTTTGTCAGCACTTTGGAACCAACTCAAATGTTTACTTCAAGCAAGTGGACAACAGTCAAGAAAAAGTGACTACAAAATGGTAGGACATTGTGGCATTTCCTACATGCTTATGTCTCACCATTCCCTGGTGAGGTGACAGTCTGGAAGAGATGGCAGCCCATATTTAAGAGTGCACTAGAGAGAAAAAAGAGCTAAAGAAAAACGTGGACAAAGAACTAAAGGGAAACAATATACTAGCAAAATAACAATATCAATGAAGAGATATGAATTAAAGAAAGGAATCAAATAGAAATTTTGCAACTGAAAAATACAATTAATACAAAAATTTTCCTAGAGGAGTGTTTGCCTGGGTAGAAGAAAAAAAATCAATGAACTTGAATATTTTGTTGTTAGTTGCTGCCATGTGTGTTAGGACTCATGGTGATCACGTGTGCAGAGCAGAACAGCTAACTAAAGTTTCCAAGGCTGTGATCTTTGGGAAGCACAGCACCAGGCTTGCCTCCTGAGGTGCTTCTGGGTGGGCGTGAACCACCCAACTTTTGGCTAGTAATTGTCACTCAGAAACTCTGTAACTTGGACACACAACATCAGACAATTGAAATTATTCAATATGAGGAGCAGAAAGGACAAAAGAATGAGGAAATGTGAAGAAATCCAGAGGCATTTGTGGTACATCATAAAGTAGACCAATTTATGCATTATGCGTGTATCCACAGGAGAGGAGAGAAGGGGGAAGAAAGAATATTTGTACAAATAATGGTCAAAACTCTCCCAGATTTGATGAACGACATGGATATGCATATCCCAAAGCCTCAGTGAACTCCAAGAGAAGTAACTCAAAGACATCCACACTGAGATCTATTATAAACAAACTCAAAAGACAAAGACAAAGAGAGAATCTAGAAAACAGTAAAAAGAAGTGACTCATCACAATGAGGGAAGGCAGTTGAATGTCTTATTTAACATGTTGAAAGAAAAAATAAAGTTAACCAAGCATTTCATATCTGGCAGAACTGTCCTTCACAATGAAAGGAAAAATTCATATACACACATGAGCGGAGGCAGTGGGGGGAAAGCCCATGTTTCCATGAACATAAATGCAAAAATAATCAACAAAATACTAGGGAACCAAAGCTAATGTGACATCAATAGACTGATAGAAATGAGCAAGTGGGGTTTAAGGAGAACTACACATTAAAAAATAAATATAATATACCACATCACTACCACCAAAGGGTGCAGGGGGTGGGGTACCATGATTCTCTGAACTGTTGAAGAAAAATGTATTTCACTAAATCCAATATCCTTTGATGATAAAAACAGTCAACATGCTACAAATCAAAGGGAAATTCCTTAAAGTGTTAATAGGCATGCATGAAAAATCCACAGCTCACATCATATTCAGTCATGAAAGAATTAAAGCCTTCCCCTACTATCAGAAGACTTGTTGCTGTTGTCATGTGTTGTCCAGTCGGATCTGATTCATAGGGACCCCTCTTTGGGTTTCCGAGGCAGTATCACTATGGAAGTAGATTGCCCAACCTTCCTTCCGAGGAGTGGCTCGTGAGTTTGAACTGCCAGCCTTCTGGTCAGCAATCAAGTAGACTAGGATGCCTATTTTCACCATTGCTATTCATCATTGTACTGGACCTAACAGGCAAAGAAATTAGGCAGGAAAAATAAATGAAAGTCTTCTAATCGGAAAGGAAACAAAACTATTGTATTTGCAGGTGACATTATGGTATAGATAAAGAATCTCAAAAATCCACAAGAAAGCTACAGACCTGAAAAGGGGTTTCAGTAAAGGTACAAAGCACATTAACATGAAAAATCAGTTTTACTTATATATACCATTAAGCAACCATTTGAAAAGAAAATTAAGAAAAGTTTCATTTACAATACTATCTAAAACAATAAATTATGTAGGAATAAACTTAACCAAATATGTGAGAGGGTTTTATACTAAAACTATGAAACACTATAGAAAAAATTAATGAAGATGTTAAAAAAATTAAAGACATTCTCTATTCATGGAGAGGAAGACTTACTATTGTTAAGTATGTCAGTATTATTGTTAATTATGTCAACATTACTCAAAGTGGTATATAGATTTAACACAATTCCAGAGGACTTCTTTTCTTTTCTTTTCTTTTTTCAGAAATGCTTTAAACAATCCTCAAATTCACATGGGTCCCTATTTAAATGAGTTCCATTATATGGCCTTTGGCTTTGGTTCCTTGGAAAAACAGCTTGGAAGATTTTTTTTTTTTTTCCCTAAATCATGAGGAATGGCTTTTACACAAGTTCTTTGAAGAAGTAACTTGGAGAAAGAGGCTACAGAATGTTTTCTGCCCCAGAGAATTTATTCCAGGGAATTTCCTAGCTTGACTGATATTTCCTGGGTAAGCTGTAAACAACTGGATGGTTTGACAATTTCTGCCTAGCCTTGAGCTTCAGTCACCCTGTGACTAGTCGATTTTAAGCACCTTGCAGGGATTGGTTTATTTACTATTTATGCTGTAATGCATTATTTAATGTGGCCCCTCTTGCCACAATGTTTGTCATGCTCACCAAAATCTGGGTGGAACTACGAAAATGTGAGGTGTTTGTAGCCCACTAAAGGGACTGGATAGCTTGCTAATAGTGTAAATAATGTGCATAGCACTCTTGTGGGCCACTAGTTGGCTCCAGCTCACAGTGACCCTATTTACGACAGGATGAACACTGCTCTGTCCTGCACCATCCTCATAATCCTTGTTATGCTTGAGCCCACAGATGCAGCCACTGTGTCAATTCATCTCATTGAAGGTATTCCCCTTCTTCGTTGACACTCCACTTTACCAAGAATGATATCCTTCTCCAAGGAATGGTCCCTTCTGACATGGCCAAAGTAGGTGAGACAAAGTCTGGTCATTCTCACCTGTAAGTAGCATTCTGGCTGCACTTTTTCCAGGACAGATTTGCTCATTCCTCTGTCACTCCCTGGTACTTTCCGCATTCTTTGCCAACACCACAACTCAAAAGCATGAAATCTTCTTCAATCTTCCTTATTCACTGTTCAACTTTCAAATGCCTATGAGACAACTGAAAATATCATGGCTTGGGTTAGGTGCACTTTAGTCTTCAAACTGACGTCTTTGCTTCTTAACACTTTAAAGAGGTCTTCTGCAGGCATAAGAGTTGAACATATACCTGAGGTAGATACATTCCTTGGAGAGAATAATCATGAGAGAAAGAAGGGCTGCTTATGCACAGGGAAACAGTTCAGGGGGCAGGAGTGCATGAAGGGATGGACACAGGGAAGCGGTAACTATCGGGAGGAAGTGGGAGGGGAGGTGTTGCATTGGGGTAAACTGTCAATGTCATCAGACAACGTGTGTGTGAACTGCTGTATGCAAAGTGAATTTGCTCTGTAAATTTTCACCCAAATCACAATAAAAATAAATTAATTAATAAAGAGGTCTTCTGCAGCAGATATGCCCAATGCAATATGACATCTGTTTTCTTGACTGCTGCTTCTATGGTGTTGATTGTGAATCCAAGTAAAAGGAAATCCCTGACAGCTTCAATCATTTCTCTACTTATCATGATGCTGCTTATTCGTCCAGTTCTGAGGATTTTTATTTTATGTTGTGGTGTAATACATAGTGCAGACTTTAGTCTTTTATCTTCATCAGTAAGTGCTTCAAGTCATCTTCACTTCCAGCAAGATTGTGTCATCAACATACCACAAGTTGTTAATTACTCTTCCTCCAATGCTGATGCCACATTATTCATCATATAGTCCAGCTTCTCAGATTATCTGCTCAGCATACAGATTGAATTAAGTATGGTGAAAGGATACAACCATGACACACACCCTTCCTGATTTTAAACCATGCAATATCCCCTTGTTCTATTTGAACAACAGCCTCCTGGTCTATGTACAGGTTCTTCATGATTACAATTAAGTGTTCTAGGATGTCCATTCTTCACAATGTTATCCATAATTTGTCATGACCCACACAACTGAATGCTTTTGCATAGTCAATAATACCCAAGTAAGCATCTTTCTGGATTTCTTTGCTTTCAGCAAGATCCATCTGACATCAGCTATGATATCCCTTGTTCTGGTTACCTAGTGCTGCTCTGACAAGAATATACCACAAATGACAGGAGTTTATTCTCTTACAGTTTGGAGGCTTTAAGTCCAAGTTCAAAGTGCCAGGCTCTAAGGGCTGGGTTAAAGCCTGTCAACCTTGGGCTTCAGCTCTGCCTCCTGCTCCTGGCCCACTGAAGCTAGAGGCTTTTCTTCACTCAGACAGCTACTGGCTGCTGAGTCTTACAATCACAAGGTTGACAAGTAAAAAGGCACACAGTCCTGATTTACCAAACCACGTGGCAGGCCATTAATTCAAATCCATTGAAAGTCCCAAAGTCAGCAGAGCATGGCAGGCTGCTGAAAAATGACATGGCTACATGCAGGGTTCATGCATGCCATAAGCTAAGGACCATTCCCAAAGCTGTTGCTTATATACGGGAAGCAGACCACATACCCAAAGGCAGCTACTCATCTGTTCACAGTAGATTCCACCATGGAGTTGATTACCAGTCTCATCATGGGGAATACTACATCCAGCTGCCCAGCCTCTCAACCAGGCCTAGCCAAGTTGACACACAAACTTAACCACCACATCCCTCATTTCACATCCTCTTCTGAATCCAGCTTGCATTTCTGGAAGTTCCCTGTCAATATACTCCTGCAACTATTTTTTTTAAGTATTTTCAGCAAAATTTTACTTGTATATGACATTAATGATACTGTTCAATTACTTCTAGATTCTGTTGGATCACCTTTCTTGGGAATGGATACAAATTTGGATCTCTTCCAGTCAGTTGGCCACATAGCTGTCCTCCAAATTTCTTGGCATAGATAAGTAAGTGCCTCCAGCATGGCATCCATTTTTTGAAACATCTCAATGGGTATGGGCCAATTCCTAGAGCATGGTTTTTCACCAATTCCTTCAGTGCAGCTTCAACTTCTTCCTTCAGTATCATTGGTTCTTGATCATATGCTACCTCCTGAAATAGATGAACATTGACCAATTCTTTTTGGGAGTCATTTCTATTACAAAGGCCATATTTCCCAACTACTGCTGATTCTTCTTTGTTTCCCACTTTTCCATTCCAATCACCAGTAGTAATGAATACAACTTGACTGCATGTTTGCTCAATTTCAGACAACAGAAGTTGGTAAAAATCCTCAATTTCCTTACCTTTGGCTCTGGTGGTTGGTGTGTAAATTTGAATAATAGTGGTATTAACAGGTCTTCCTCATAGGCATATGGATATTATCCTATTACACTGACAGCACTGTACTTCAGGATAGATCTTGAAACATTCTTTGTGATGAATGCTATGCCATTCCTCTTCAATTTGTCATTCTAGCATAATAGATCATATGGTTGTCTGATTCCAAATGGCCAAAACTAGTCCATTTTAGCTCACTAATGCCTAGGATATCAATCTTTATGCATGCCATTTCATTTTTGACAACTTCCAATTTTTCTATATTCATACTATATTCATACTGGAACATTCCATGTTCTGATTACTAATGGATGTTTGCAGCTGTTTCTTCTCATTTTGAGTCATGCAACATCAGCAAATGGAGGACACAAAAGCTTGACTCTATCTACATCATTAAGGTCGACTCTACTCTGAGGCAGCAGCTCTTCCCCAGTCCTATTTTGAGTGCTTCCCAGCCTAAGGGGCTCATCTTCCAGCAGTATATTGAACATGTTTCAGGGCTATTCATAAAGTTTCCAGTAATACATGAGACAGTGTTTCACTGCTATTCATAAGGTTTTTACTGGCCAATTCTTTGAGAAATGGATGGCCTCTTCCTTCTTCTGAGTCTGTCTTAGTCTGGAAGCTCCCCTGAAACCTGGGTGTTTTTTTTTTATACGGCCTGTTGAATTTCTTCATTTTCTACCTCTGTCTGATTTCCATTCACAAAGGGAGTGCTTTCAGTCTCTCTCCCTTGAGAATAATGTTGGCTGTTGGCTTTGCATATATGTTGAGAAATTTATTATGTTTATTATTATGTTGAGGAATTTCCCTTCTATTCCTATTTTTCTGAGAGTTTTTATCAATCAATTAAATAGGGAAGAGAGAGTCTCTTTAACAAACCATGCTGGCCTTGAGACCAGAAGAACTAGATGGTGCCCAGCTACCAATGCCAACCACTCAGGAAAGGATCAAAACTGGAGATCCTCATTAGAGTTGGAGGAAAAATGTGGAACAAAATTCAAAAACACAAAAATGACCAGAATTACTGGTCGGATAGAGACTGGTGGAACCTCTGAGACTATGGCCCAGGGTTATCCTTCAGGCCTAGAAAGGACTCACTTCCATGGATTGGCTCTCAGCCCAACAGTAGAAAGACCTACATGCAGAAGACCTACCCCAGGGAGATGCATCCACCAATCCTAGGGAGGTCTGGTGGTATAGTGCCTAAGGCACTTGACTGCTAACCAGAAGGCTGGCAGTTCAAACCCACCAGCCACTCCCCAGAAGGAAGGTTGGGCAATCTATTTCCATAGTGATACTGCCTTGGAAACCCAAGGAGGGATCACTATGAGTCGGATCCAACTTGATGGCAGTGGGTAGTGTTGTTCTAGGGAGATGCATCCCTTAGATCAATCAGCCATGAGACATCAAAGAGGTAGCATTCACATAGAGGGAAATCTAGACAGACAGTAATGCATAGATAAAAAGGGCACAACAAGGGGGTAGTCACAAGGAGGAGAGGGGAGGAGAGTTTTTCATGGTTGGGGATTATAATAGGGGCCATGAAATCAAATGTACATGAACTGCTGAATGTAAAACAAATCTGCTTTATAAATTTGCACCCAAAGCACATTAAAAAAATTTTTTTAAATGGTTCTAGCAAAAATAGGGGAGCTCTGGTAGCACAGTGGCTAAGGCACTTGACTGCTAACCAGAAAGCTGGAGGTTCAAACCCACCAGCCACTCCTTGGAAGGAAGATGGGGCAACCTACTTCCGTAGTGATACTGCCTCGGAAACCCAAGGGGGGTCTCTATGAGTTGGGTCCAACTGGACAGCACATAACAACAACAAAAACAAGCAAAAATAGATATCCAGTTGCAGAAAAATGAAATGAGATACATACCACACACCATACACAAAAACTAAAACCAGGTGGCTCAAAGAACTAAATGTAAAACATAAGACTATAAAGTTCATCAAAGAAAAAAATGGGCAAAATTAGGGGCCCTAATAGCGTTCATAGACTGCTAAATATAAGTAAAAATGCACAAACAGCAGAAGATAAACTAGATGATTGGGACTTCCTAAAAATGAAATTCTTATGTGCCTTCAAAGACTTCTCCAAAAGAGTAAAAAGAGAAACTACAGATTGGAAAACAAATATTCACAATGAAATTTCTGACAACGGACTTACCTCTAAAATTTATAGAAAATTCCAACACCTCAATATCAAAAAAACAAACAATCCAATTAAAATATGGGCAAAAGACATGAACAGGACTTCACCAAAGAAGATATTCAGGCAGCCAATAAACATATGAAGAAATATGCCATCTTTAGTCATTACAGATATGCAAATAAAAACGAGATACCATCTCATCCCAGCACTAATAGCAAAGTTCAACAAGACAGGGAATAACAAATGTTGGCAAAGATGTAGAGAGACTGGGACTCTTGTACACTGCTGGGGGAACTATAAAATAATACAACCACTGTGGAAATTAGTATGGCAATTCCTTAAAAAGTTGGAAATAGAAGATACCATTTGATCTAACCATCCCATTACTAGGTATATAGCCTAAAAAAGTGAGATCCAGGACACAAATAGATATATGCACACCCATGTTCATCACAGCACTATACGTAATACCAGAGAGATGGAAACAACCTAAGTGTCCATCAAGGAGGATTGGACAACCAAACTACAGTACATACCAACAACGGAATACTATGCAACACTATAAGAATAATGTAGAATCTGCAAAATGCCTCATAACATGCATGAACTTAGAGGACACTATGCTGAATAAAATAAGTCAATTACAGGACAAATATCATGAGTCACTACTGCAAAAAATCAAGGAAAGGTTTACATGCAGAAGGAAACTTTCTTTTTTGGTTACCAGGGATAAGAAGGAAACTGCTATCTAGGTAAGAGACAAATATTGATTTCAGTGAAGGGAAATGCAATATAGCAAAAGCAAGTGACCAATATAGCAACACTAAGGAAAAGGAAGACA
>NW_006922613.1:107461-114687 GCF_000298275.1 Orycteropus afer afer
TTCACCCAAATCCTAATAAAAAAAAAAAAAATTCACCCAAATCACCATAAAATAAATAAATAAATCCATAAATAAAAGTATAAATTCCACACTGCCTTTTGTGTAATGAAACAGAGGAAATAAAAACATCTAATTCCATACTTGAATTTGCATAAAGAAATATTGGCAAGATGCTTAGGAAAGTTTACAATAAAACTGGTTATCCAAAGGTAACTGGTAGAAGAAGTCTGGATGAGGACAAGTGTAGGAACAAATCTTCATAAAGTAGCCTTTTTCAATTCACATTGCGATATGAACTCTGAAGGGACTATCCACTGGAAAAACAGTAATTTTACTTTTAAACATAGTATAAATCAATTGTGATATTTAATGCTTCTTAGGAATTTCCATTCATAAATATAAACCATTTGAAATTTAATCACTGAGGGTCTGTTATTAAATGGCCTAATATATTTGTGCAAACCGTAGAAATCTCAATCAGAGCTCTCTGTTTAAACACAGTGACCAGGGATAGCAATCTGTATCACTTATCTATCTCAGCCAGCAAAATGTTTCCCAAATGGGAGCTCTGGCATAATGTACCAAATGTGGTAAGAGTTAAGATTCTTCTCAATATTTAAGTGAGATTTAGAGGAACTTTTACAACATTTAACACAAGCATTCCTCAGTGTTTGAGGGGTTTTATATCCATTAAATTAAAAATCTCTCAGTCAAAACATAATAAACTGATCCTGAAGTTTGCTTCTAGTGGAAACCATGAGATTGAAACCATAAATACTTAAAATACCTCATATAGTGACTTTTTCTGGGAGAAAAGAAGACTTTCAGTTTAGATTCTAACCCAAGACTGTGGGGAACAATCAGAAATTTAGTAATAGCTCTAGGCACAAATAGGTTCAGAGGACAATAACCTGGGATGGTTATCATGTTTCCTGCACACCTGAAAGCCTCAAGCAAAACCTTTCCCTACTGGAAAAGAATGATGGTTTAGGGAACTCCACACATTATCCAGCTGGACTCACTCTCCTCCCTCATTTCTTTGTAAGGTCATTAGTGTGACAATGCCCACATAGAACTCCATACCAGAAGGTCCTCCTAATAACTCTCTCTCCTTTTCTTTACCTTATCTCACCATGTGAGAGGTGGATATGCAGTTTTACAAACTGCACAGAAAAGGTTCCGGTGCCTGTTGTTGTTATGTGCCTGGAGTCGGACCTGACTCATAGCAACCCCTCCTTGGGTTTCCAAGGCAGTATCACTACTTCTGGTTAGCAGTCAAGTGCCTTAGGCACTATGCTACCAGAGCTCCCTCCAGTGCCTACCTAGGGGAAGCAAAAAAAAAAAAAAAAAAAAAACACAGCTGGAAGGGATGGGACAAGAGAGGCCTGCAAGGCCTGGGGCTCAACCTCCTCAGTCAGTGCTGCTGACTTCAGACTCTGGTCAGGAGACTCTGTCCTTCAACACAGACCACCAAGCACCAGGGTGGGGATGGTAAAACCCTTCACTGTGACTACCCTGACCTCTGAGAATCACATAAGGACACTAGCATCCAAGATTTGAAAAACCACAGATATTTAGAAGAAGGCCCCAAAGACAGTGGAGCAGGGCCTTAGGATACCTCTTTAGGTTCAGTCCCTTGCCTTCTTCTTCCACCTTTAGCCTCATAGAAAAAACACAGAGCACACAGCTGGTCTAGCCTCATTCTCTTAAACTAAGAACTACCCAGTTCTTTGTTGTTGTTGTTGTTGTTATGTGCCGTCAAGTTGGACCCAACACATAGTGACCCTTCTTTGGGTTTCCGAGGCTGTATCACTACAGAAGTAGATTGCCCCATCTTCCTTCTGAGGAGTGGCTGGTGGGTTTGAAACACCAGCCTTCTGGTTAGCAGTCAAGTGCCTTAGGCAGTTCTTTATGGTACTCACCATTTCTTGGCTCCAGTTTCTCAAAGTCTAAGTGATGTCCTCCGAGCCCATGAAGCCACTTAAGTAAGAGGGATGAGGAGGGGAAGCAGGATCACTCCAGGCAGTCTGGAAGCGGATGAACGCTTGGTCCACACAGCCAGTCAGAGTATCTGAACCCCTTTACTGTGATTGCACAGATGTGCAAGATGACCTCCACAGGTACCCAGACTGGATACTAATGTGACGTGCTAGGACCTGAAATGGGAGAAGGATGGGGAGAAAGCAGTGACAGGTGCTCAGCCTTCAACTCTTTCCTTGGGCAGGTGTTCCGATTAAGTAGTGTGACTCTTTGTAGCAGTATTTGCGGTTGAATCACCAGCATCCAGCCCCACACAGATCCTGCTTAAGTCAATCCTTCAGATCTTAGACAAACACTAGGTGTGTGATTTCTATAACTTGCTCATCACCTATATTTAGATTATTCAGTCACACCACAGTTTTTACACCGGATGAACTGGGGTTGCCCATACTGTTTCTCACACAATCATGGTGAAAATGTCTGCCTTATAGTCAAAGAAATTCCTTGAATGTGCCTCTTAGTACATATTTTACTCCTGAAATCGGGACAAATGCACATACTAGTTCAAACTTACCTTTCTTAATTCTTTATCTGTATTAAAGACTTATAACAATGAAATGGGAGGGGATATATCCCTCTGGTGGCATAGTTCCTAAAGCATTTGACTGCTAACCAGAAGCCTGGCGGTTCAAACCCACCAACCCCTCCTGGGAAGGAAGGTTGGGCAATCTACTTCCGTAGTGATACCGCCTCGGAAACTCAAGGAAGGGTCACTATGAGACAGAGACAACTCGATGGCAATGAGTTTGTTTTTTTTATTTTTACTTTCCTCACCAGGATCTTAGTTTCTGTCTGATCAGCAATACTTAACAAAAGTCCTGACGAAGCACAGAAACATAGCACCGCGAACAGCAGACTGGAGGAGGTGGGAGCTGGGTATTTATACCCTGGCTGACTACCACTGGCCTCAATACGGCCTGTGACTCTGCATTTCTCAAAAACAACAACAACAAAAAATCCTCCCAGGTGAAGCTGATGCTGCTGGAATGGGAAACACAGTTTTGCTTAGTGAAGACTTACACGATTTTACCCGTTAATGCACCGAGACACAAGTCCAGCACTCCTACTTGGCGGTGGTCGCAAAGCAACCAGCTGTAGACGAGGGGCACACGGGTGGGTGGGTGGGGGCTCTGGGATGCCGTGGAGGCGGGAGGCCCCAGGCACAGCCCGGCTACAGAAAGCCTAGTGGCCCTGCAGCAGCCGGGGAAGGGTGGAAAAGCCAGGACTGCACAAGAGAACGCCCTTAGCCCCCTTGGGCTGCTCCCATACGACCAGGCAGAATGCATCAAGAGGAAAACTCAGCTCATAGCAGAGCTGGATCTTGGCCAAATACCTCAGCAGAGGCCCGACCAAACTGGACTGCCAACCAGTGAATCCGCGCTTCAGAATGCTGGGACTCTCCATTAGAAGGAAAGGGAGGGGTTCAGTATGCGACCTTCAGGTTCAGAGCGTCCTGCTGGGAGTTGTGATCTGTCCACTAATGTCTTTGACTCATGTGTAAGCTTAAAAGCGGATTTTACTACTAACGATTTCCTTGCTTAACGTATTTGCATATTTGACCTTTTTAAAAAAGACAAATAAAATTTACCATGTTCTTTAGAGAGATAATTGATTTGTTACCGAGAAAAACCCTGGGGGTTGTTCTGCAGGATACCGTGTGCAGCCAAATAACAGGCCGAGTAGAGATAGCCGAAAGGCACTTTTATTTCTTTGCAAAGAAAGGCACGGTGCTAGCTAAGCACCTTCTGAGACTGCCCATGCAGGACAGTCAAGGGCAGTGTCGGGGATTATGGTGGGCTTGGAAACTAAGGGGGGGGGGCGGGGAAGACGTGATAAGGTAGTGGGAACATTAATGGCCTTGAGTCTATGCGCAAGTGTGTTTGGGGAGGTGGGTGGTTCTGGTGGTCCGACTTCCTAGCTTCTGACGTGAATTTGAATGTTAAGGATTGTTAAGGCAACTTTTTGATTCTGATGGAGGAGAAACTTTTGTTCCTGTCGTTCTGAAAGGTTACTCAATAACAAGACGTCCTGAAGCCGAATACAATGAGTTCACGGCTTTAACTCACATGGTGAGAGAGAGAAGTGGAATGAGTAAGTTGGATTTTATTTTTTGCAGAAAGGAGACAGCGAGAATAGTTTCCCAAAGAAGTGCCTTCTTCGAGGAAAAAAAAAAACAAAAAAACTTGGGCAAATCACACCAACATACAATCACCAATTAAATATAAATCCAACAATGTAACAATATCACAGAGAAAACAGACCATCAGGGTCCACACAAAGACAAAGTAGTAGAAACAAGGGACAAAGATATAGACCCAGAAAACAACCCTGAGGAGGATGAAGCATTGGAACTCACCAATAAGGAATTCAAAAGAATTATATTTAGGTACCATCAACAGACTGAGAGATAGATCAAGGAAAACACTGACAAACTTAAGCAAAATAAAGGCAAAACTATAGAACAATTTGGGAAGACAATACAAAAACAAAATGATTAAATAAATAAAAAATTAGAAATGATACAAAATCTTCAGCTAGAAATCCAGAAGATTAACACTAAAATTTCAGAAATAGATAAGACATTGAATGGGCAAAGAAGCAGAATCAAATCAGTGAAAGACAGAATTAGTGAGACTGAAGACAAATACCTCAACACAACTTTGGTTAGGGATCAGTCAGAAAAAAGATCAAAATAAAATGAACAAAGCCTAAGATTCATGTGGGATACCATCAAGAAGAATAACGTACATATAATCAGAATTCCAGAACAAGAAGAGATGAACAAAACCACATGTAAAATTGTTGAAGATTTGTTGGAAAATAATTTCCCTGATATGATCAAAGATGAGAATATATCCATTAGGAAGTCCAACGAACCCCAAACAGGAAAGACCCCAAAGAAAAGCACCAAGATGTACCATCTTCAAACACCAAAACCAAAGCAAAGAAAGAATCCTAAAAGCAATACAGGAAAAACAAAAAGTTACCTACAAAGGACAACCAATAAAAAAAAGCTCTGATTTCTCAGCATAAATAATGCAGGTGAGATGGCAATGGGATAGTATATATAAAAGCCTGAAAGAAAAATTTTCCAGTCAAGAATTATATACCCAACAAAACTGTTCCTCAAATATGATGGTGAAATAAGGAGATTTCCAGATAAGCAGAAACTAAGGAAGTTTGTTAAAACCAGACTAAGCTTATGACAGATACTAACGGGAGTTCTTTTGGACAGAGAACCAACAACAGAAAACAACAACTGACCATTAACACACATGATGACATAACACAGAAACCAAATTAATTATGGAAGTATCTAAAGTAAAATAAGCTTACAAGACCATAAACAGGGAACCAGAGACATCAATTGGTGAATGAAGACAACTACAAACCAAAAGAGGGAAAAACAATGTAGTTACAAAACTTCTAAATGGTGAGGAAGTGAAGATAATTGTAAGAGAGAATGGACTGTTGTAAAGTTGGGAAGAAAATAATAAATCACAGGGCACCCTCAAAAACAAATGATAAACCTTCCCATCAAAATAAACCACAAATATTTAGCAAATACTAACACAATGGCAATGAAGGAAATGATAACATAATTGATAAAAAGAATGAGCTAAACACAGAAAATTATATGAAACCAAGAAATCAGAACACCATGAAAAAACATAAAAAAATGACAGCAACAAATTCATACTTGTGGATAATTACACTGAATGTAAATGGATTGGAAACTCTGGTGGCATAGTACCTAAGGCATTTTGACTGCTCACCAAAAGAAGGCTGGCAGTTCAAACCCACCAGCCACTCCTCAGAAGGAAGATTGGCCAATCTACCTCTGTAGAGACACTGCCTTGAAAACCCAAGCAGAAGTTGCTATGAGTCGGGATCAAGTCAACAACAGTGAGTAAATGGATTAAATGCACCACTCAAGAGATGGAGAGTTGCAGACTGGATAAAAAACATAACTCATCAATTTGCTGTCTACAAGAGACATACCTTAGAGACAGAGACAAAAATAGACTGAAAATCAAAGGTTGGAAAAACAGTTATCAAGCAAATGACAAACAAAAAAGAGCAGGAGTGACAATACTAATTTCTGATAAAATTGACTTTAACACAAAAACCACCATGAGACAAGGAAGGACATTATATAATGATTAAAGGATCAATTGGACAAGAGGATATAATCATAATAAATACACACCCAGTGAAAGAGCTACAAAATATACAAAACCAAAAACCAAACTCACTGCTACTGAGTTGGATCCAATGCATAGCAATCCCTCCTTGGGTTTCTGAAGCAGTATCAAGATGTCTATAAGGCCAAGTTGTTGGATTATATTGTTTATTTTTTTCTGCATCTTTGTTGAATTTCTTTCCAGTTCTATCTTTCATTGCAAGTGGTATATGAAAGTCTCCTAGTATTACTGTGGAGTCTTCTATTTGTCATTTCAATTCTGTAAAAGTCTGCTTTATGAATTTTGTACAAAAAATAACAGAATTTTGGTATTTTTTGTACAAAATACATAAAGCAGACTTTAAAAAATTTTAAAACACAATAGTTGACTCCACAGTAACACCAGGAGACTTCCATATGCCACTTTCAATGAAAGATAGAACTGGAAAGAAATTTAACAAAGACACAGAAGAAATAAACAATACAATCCAACAACTTGTCCTTATACACATCTACAGAGCACTTCATCCACCAACTGCACAATATATCTTCTTTTCCAGCACACATAGAACATTCCCAAGATAGACCATATATGAGGCCACAAAGCAAGCCTCAATAAATTTGAAAATATTGAAATACTGCAAAGCATCATCTCGATCACAATGTTATGAAATTAGAAATCAATGATAGGAAGATCAACAGAAAACGAGCAAACACATGGAAACTAAGTAACACCCTTCTTGAAAATGACTGGGTAATAGAAAAAAATTAAATTTAAAAAGTCCTTGAAGCAAATGAGAATGAAAACACAATGTAACAAAATCTTTGCAACACAGCAAAAGCACTGACCAGAGGGCAATTTATAGCATACATCAAAAAAGACAAAGAGTTAAATGGGGAAGAGAATGTTTGTTCAATAAATGGTGCTGGCAAAACTGGAGATCCATTTGCAGAAAAATGAAACAAGATCTGTACCTCACACCACACACAAAAACGAACTCCA
>NW_006922613.1:118112-121249 GCF_000298275.1 Orycteropus afer afer
GGGTTTGAACTGCCAGCCTTCTGGTTAGCAGTTAAAAAACTACAGAGTAATATCCCTCATGAATATAGATGCAAAAATCTTCAACAAAATCCTAGTCAATAGACTCCAACAACATTATCACAAAAATAATATATTATGACCAAGTGGGGTTCATACCAAGTATACAAGGATGGTTCAACATTAGGAAAGCAATCAACATAATCTATCACATAACTAAAATAAGGGAAAACATTCATATGATTTTATCAATCAATGGAGGAAAGCCATTTGATAAAATCCAACACCCACTCCTGATACAAATTCTCAGAAAAAAATAGGAATAGAAAGGAAATTCCTCAACATAATAAAGAGCATACATACAAAACCAACAGCCTCCATTATTCTCAATGGAGAGAGACTGAAACCACTTCCCTTGCAAACAGGAACCAGACAAGGATGCCCTCTATCACCACTTCTATGCAACATTGTATTGGAAGTCCTACCAAGGGCAATAAAGCAAGAAAGGGAAATCAAACGTGACCAAATTGGTAAGGAAGAAGTAAAACTATCCCTATTTGCTGATGATATGATCCCATACATAGAAAACCCAAGAGACTCAACAAGAAAACTACTGTAACTAATTGAGAGATTTAGCATTGTAGCAGGATACAAGACCAACATACAAAAATCAGTATTATTTCTCTACACCAGCAAAAAGGTCTCTGAAAAGGAAATCGATACCATTTACAATAGCTACCAAAAAAATAAAATATTTGGGAATAAATTTTACCAGGGACACAAAAGACCTGTACAAAGAAAACTACAAAACATTATTTCAAGAAATCATAAGAGATCTTTATAAATGGAAGAACATCTCTAAAATTTATAGAAAACCCCAACACCTCAAGAACAAAACGACAAACAATCCAATTAAAAAATGGGCAAACGACATGAATAGACCCTTCACCAAAGAAGATATCCAGGCAGCGAACAAACACATGAAGAAATGTTCATGATCATCAGACATTAGGGAAATACAAATCAAAGCAACAATGAGACACCATCTCACCCCAGCACTAATAACAAAGTTCAACAAGACAGAAAATAACCAATGCTAGCAAAGATGTGGAGACACTGGAACTCTCATACACTGATGGTGGGAGTGTAATATGATATAACAAATGTGGAATGCAGTATGGCGATTCCTTAAAAAGTTGAAATTACATCCAACAATCCCATTACTAGGTATATATCCTAAAGAAGTGAGAGGCAGGACAAGAACAGATATATGCACACCTATGTTCATCACAGCACTATCTACGATAACAAAAAAATGGAAACAACCCACATGCCCATAAACAAAAGAATGGATAATCAAACTATGGTTCATACACACAATGGAATACTGTGCAACACTAAGGAATAATGCAGAATCTGCAAAACACCACAAATGTGGATGAACTTGGAGGACATTATGCTGAGTGAAATAAATCAATCACAGAAGGACAAATATTGTAGTAGTTCACTATTGTAAAAAGTGAAGGAAAGGTTTATATATGGAAGGAAACTTTCTTTGTGGGTTACCAGGGATGGGATGAGAAGAGAGGGAACACTATAGGTAGAGACAAATTGATTTGGGTGAAAGGAAGGGCAATATACCAAAAGCGAGTGATCAACATGGTGGCACTGAGGAAGAGGACGCCATAGAGAGGTATACAAGAGGTACAGACAAGGATGAACGCTTTTCCATGCACAGTACTGCATTTTGAGTGATGGCAAATATTGATCCATAAGTGGATAGATGAGTGGTCAGGCTGAATGATCAGGTATGTCTAGGCAAGAGGTAGTGTGGGCCCATGACAATATATATGGTTGGCAGACGATGTTCCTACCTGTATATTTGTATGTGCTGTAAGAATGTCTGGGGATATAGTAGAGCTGATAAGGGAAAAGGTTGTGGTGGCTTCTTGGCCACAGCCAGCAACCCGGAGGGAACAAGTAGTTGGACCTGTGGGCTCGAGACCATGGTCACAGGAGACATCAAGTTCAATTGGCACAACATACACTACACAAAAACATTGTTCTACATCCTACTTTGGGGAGTACCAACTGGGATCTTTAAAACTTGCAAAGCAGCCATCTAGATGCAACGATGGGTCTCTCCTCATCCAGAGCAAAGAAGAATGAAGAAAACCAAAGACACATGGAAACAATTAGTCCAAGAGATTAGTAGACCATATGATTCTCAGCCTATACGACCATGAGACCAGAAGAACTAGATGGTACCCAGCTACCACTGTCAACCAGAGGGATTGGTGCAGCATATCCTGGTTAGATTGTGAATAATGTGGAACAAAACTCAAAATAAAAAAAAATAAAATAAAAGACCAGGTTAACTGGTCTGATAGAGGCTGGTGAGACACCTGAGACTACAGCCCCTAATTACCCTTCAGGTTGGGAACTGAGCTTACTCCTGTAGCTTCCAGCCAAACAACAGACAGGTACATGGGGTGAGTATTTACATCAGGTAGATACACTCCTTGGAGCAATTAATCATGGAAGAACAGAGGGGCAGTGTTTGCACAGGCAGACAGCTCAGGGGACAGGAACACATGGGAAAGAAGGACACAGGGAAGAAGTGACTGCAGGGAGGAAGTGGGAAAAGAGCTGTCACATTGTGGGGAATTGCAGTCATTGTCATGAAACAAAATATGTATGAAATGCTGTATGGAAAATGAATTTACTCTGTAAACTTTCACCCAAATCACAATAAAATTGTTTTAAAGAAGAAGCTACTGCCAAAGTCCAGGCAAGAAATGAAGTGATGCTGGACCAAGTCTGAGCAGTGAGCTCTGGAGGGGAGGAGATGGATTCCATAGAGGCTTCAGTGGGTACAATGGAGAAGTAACCCAGAACTCTTCCCAGGAAAAAATGGAAAAAAGAAAAAGAAAAAAGAAATTCCAAAAAATATACCCCTTAACACTAAAAAAATCTATAACCAAACAAACCTAGTCATTCAATCTGGTAGCATAGTGCCTAAGGCACTTGACTGCTAACCAGGAGGCTGGCAGTTCAAACCCACCAGCCACTCCTCGGAAGGAAGGTTGGGCAATCCTACTTCCGTAGTGATAACTGCCTCAGAAACCCAAGGAGGGGTC
>NW_006922613.1:122474-152326 GCF_000298275.1 Orycteropus afer afer
TTGTTGTTGTTGTTGTTGTTTTTGGTTAACTTGTTCTTACGCATTCTCCTGTGTCATTACATAACAACTCAAGTTTCCCACATTAATAGAACCAACAAAACTTAAAACACCAATAACTTAAAAAAAACTCACTGCCATGGAGTCCATTCAACTCATAGCGACTCTTCCTTGCGTTTCCGAGATGCTATCTCTACAGAAGTAGATTACCCAATCACTTACAGCTTAACAAACTGTAAAACCTGAAAAACTCAAACAATGCCAAATTATAACAATTTTCAGTCACATTCAATTAACATTTTTAAATGACAGAAAAATTTGTTAATCTATTTTAGTCCTCTAAAATTACAAACTGAAATGCCAAAATAACTTTCATCCTCAAAGTTACTGTTTAAAATTCCTACCTCCTTTAGCCTCATTAATACCTGCGAACATTCCTACTTACACACATCTTAATCTGCCTACTTAAACTATTTAATTAAATAAATTTTAATTTGTACAAATCTCAATTTCTAATACAATAAATTTTAATTTGTACAAATCTCAATTTCTAATACAAATAACATTCAACAGATATTCAAAATTCTTTTACCTTTTTGTTTCTATATAAACTTCTAGTCTATATTTGAAAAAAAAAAATTGCTTCCTAATTTCACTAAAACACCTACTGAATTCAAGTCTTTTTCAAAACCAGACACGCTGTTTAAATTTAAGCTTAGCATTAAGAAAACTTTCCTTTTACACTATAAGCAGATTTAATTATGGCTTGAACTCAGACACACTCCTAAATGAGATGGGTGTAATTGTACTGCACACACTGTATTACTGTGGTGGAGATTGCCTTTGGATGATGTAATCTACTCACTGAAGTATGGAGGCTTGGTGCAAGGGTCTTTATGTCCTTTATTCCCTGCTTGAATGACAGAGGTGTATGCTCTCGTTTTTGTTCAAACATCTTCTGATGGTTTTCTCTATTTCCCTGGCAGGAGCTTTCATCCCTTAGGTCTGATCTTTGCTCTCTCCTTCCTTTCTCACTTACCCTCTTTTTCACATTAAAAGCAATTTTATGTAAGTATGTTAGCCACAGAAAAAGGCATTATATTTAGCTGAGTGATATTTCACAAACTGAAAACACCTATGTAACTAGCACCCTCAAAAGTCCTTCACTTGTGCAACCTTCTGGATAACTCCTACCCAGAGTAATCACTATCCTGACTCTAACACTGTAGATTAGTTTAGACTGTTTTTGTACTTTATATAAAAGAATCATATACTATATATTGTGTTTTGCTTGTTTCATTGACTTCATTCCTTTTCTTGTGTTTGATTGTAGAGAAACCATTCTCATTGGTGTACAGTATTTCACTGTGTTAATACACCTCATGTGATACATCCAATTTACTGCAGATGGGAGTTTGGGTAGAGCTCTGGTGAGATGTTGATACCATTGTCACGCTGGTGAAGAATGACCTAAAATTCAGAACGTAGAGTGTGTACTTCAGGAAGAGGGGCACTCTGCCTTTTGTCTGTCCTGCTCCAGGAAACCCAGGCCTCACAGACTGTGAGCCAGTGTTTTGTGGTGAGTGTGTCCACAGATGATGTTACCACCCTCAGGCAACACTTCACATTCTGTACTCTTCTGTTGGGATAGCATTAATAGGAATAGCACTACTTACTGGAAATGAATACATTGAAAATAAGCCTCAGATTTGTGTCAAATGTTCTAGAGGAGGAAAGTGTCTTTGTCGTTAAATATACTGCAAACAATCTCAAAGGAGAGTCCCAAGGTGTGATGACAGCCTCACTCCTGCAGAGAAGCAAGGACACTGGTGATGTGTGGCTCCACTGTCACTCCCACCCCTGGGACCTTAAGGGCTGTTCTCAGAGGTGTCTTGTGGGGGCAGGGGTGTTGTGATATAGGGACAAAGTTGTCAGTAGCCACTCTGGGGGACCATGTGACTGATCAAATCCAAGGCCATTATATTCCCTGCCAACCTGGCAGGCAACAGTGACAAGATCTAGCAGGAATGTCACTCCTGGCCTACCACCTTCTCACTGTGCATTGTGCACTGGTGGATCTCATGTCTCATCCACTGTTCTCTGAACCCAGACATGGGTCCAGGGCAGCTTCACCTGGATGTACACACAAAGCACTTCTTTCCCTTAGGCTGTTCCTCCTCCCGGTTGCACCACTGCCCCTTGCCCATATCACCACCGGGCTCATCCTTGTTCCCTTCCTCTGCCCCTCTTCCCAAACGGAACAAAGCTTAATGCCTCCAGTCAGTCTCCATAGCTCCAGCCCCATTGGCTAACACCCTAGTCTGATCCTTGCTGGTCCCTGCTTGGGCTAGTGCACCAGCCTCAGGCAAGGTCCTTGTCACCTGCCATGCCCTGTCTTCATCCTCAACCTGGAAACAAAGATGACCTTACTCAAACACAGAAGTGTCCACACCCTGCCTGGTCCCTCACAGCCCCCAGTGCTGTCACGACCTTCTCCCCCCACTTCCCCAGGCTCACTCTAAGCACCCACCCACCTAGTGCTCCGTTCCAGTCACACTGAACATGAAACTCTACTTCCTTTGTTCTCCTCCTGTCTCTGCTCACTCTTGTTCCTAGGTCTGGATCCCCTTCCTTACCCACACCCGTGGTGACGATTTTACTTCATCTTGCATATATCTTATTCATGTCAGCCCTCTAGGACAATTTCTCTGATGTCCCTGCTTTGTGGTCTGTGCTCCTTCCCTCCATCAAGGGCCCTGAGGGGACACTGCTTAGCTGCAAAATGGCCTGCTAGGCAGACAGATGGCTCCTTCCACCATACCTGGCTGGACGCTGTACTTCAGAGGTGCACAGGAGGCCACTTCTCTGGTGTGTACCACCACCTACCTGGCTGCTGGTTACATTTGGGCCTGTCCACTGCAGGTCATTTCATTAAGGACTTCAAGCTTTGAGCAATCAGTGGGAACCCACAGACAGGGCAGCTCAACATAGGTGACAGGCAGGCCTCACGTGAGGCCATCAGTGGGGGAAGGGGAACACTCAGTCTTGAGGCTAGAGGACACAGGGTGCTCTGGATAAGACCCCAGTGTGGTGATGAAGTCCCTTATCAGCCCTACATAGGGCTCATCAAGCATCACTGCCTAAAAGTCAGGACCCCAGGCCTCACACGAAGACCCCTCCCCATGACTAAGGGACCCAACCCCCATGCAGTCAAGTCTAGTAAAATAGACAAGTCTTGAATCAGCTGCTGGAGTGTCAGATTCAACAAAGATCGCCCCAGTGCATACTTGCTCCACGGATGGCGAGACCGAGGCCCTGAGGAGAGGGGCCTCCCTAATGCCTGGCCTGAAGTGAGAAAGGATCCTGAGGTTGATGAGGGAGCCTCTGGGATGCTGCTCTCAGGGGTGCAGGGACTAAAGGCCCTTCCTAGTCCAGGTCATGGCACCTAGACTCTCCACATTTGTATGGTCCTCCCCCCTGCACTCAACTCTTCAGTCCTGCATACTGAGCCCAGTCAGCTGTATCTGTACTGTGTAACACACACAGTCAGACATATGACAAAAATACTATGTTTTAAAATTACATGTTGTGTGGTAGATAAGGTTATGAGTCAACTTGGCTGGGCCTGGTTTTGAGTGACTGGGCAGCTTGGATGTAGTTACTCCCTGTGATGACACTGGTAATCAACACCATATGGAATCTACTGTGAGCAACTGAGTAATTAACTTAGCAATGTGATCTGCTTCTAGTACATAAGAAAACGATTTGAGAAAGGTCTTGGGCTTTTGGCACATCTGTATTGAGTATCTGGCCAAAGCTTCATCTCAGTGGCCTGTCAATCTTGAGATTGTTTCTAGGCTTGAACTAATGGCAATGCCATGTTTGGTAATTTTGGGACTGTACCATTTTACTTGTCGACCTTGTGTTTGTCAGCCTCAGCAGCCAGCAGCTGCTTGAGTTTAGATATGCCTCCAGGAGAACAATGTGGAACAAAACTCAAAATCATTTGGAAAAAAAAGGGGGATCAGGTTTGCTGGTCTGATAGAGCCTGGTGGAACCACTGAGACTATGATCCCTAGCTGCACTTCAGGTCTAGAACTGAACCCACACCTGTGGCTTCCAGCCAAATAAAAGACAGGCATATGAGTTGAACATATACCTCAGGTAGTTACACTCCTTGGAGAGAACAATCATGGGAGAAACAGGGGCTGTTTATGCACAGGGAGACAGCTCAGGGGGCAGGAGTGCATGGAAGGATGGACACAGGGAAGAGGTAACTATCGGGAGGAGGTGGGAGGGGAGCTGTTGCATTGGGGTAAACTGTAGTCAATGTCAAGAGACAACATGTGTCTGTGAACTTCTGTATGGAAACTGAACTTGCTCTATCAACTTTCACCCAAATCACACACACACACACACACACACACACAGAGTCCACAGTCTGGCCTTTGAGGGGGGTGGGGAAAGAGAGGTGCCTCCAGGTAGGGAACTGCAAGAACAAAAAAAAAGCCTCTAGCTTCAGAGGGCCAGGAGCAAGAGGCAGAGCTGAAGCCTAAATTCAAGGGGCCTTCACCTAATCCCTAGAACTGGCACTTTGAACTCAGACTTTAGCCTCCTAAACTGGGAGCTCTGGTAATGTAGTGCCTAAGGCACTTGACTGCTAACCAGAAGGCTGGCGGTTCAAATCCACCAGCCACTCCTCAGAAGGCAGATGGGGCAATCTACTTCTGTAGTGATACTGCCTTGGAAACCCAAGGAGGGGTCGCTATGAGTCTGTCCAACTCGACTGCACATAACAACAACAACAAACTGTAAGACAATAAATTCCTGTTAAAATCATCACCTTATGGTGTTTCTATTATACCAGCACTTCCTGTTATTCTGTGCTGGTGAGTCAGCCCTGACTCATAGTGACCCCAGTCCTTGGGTAGAGGACCAAAATACGTTGAAATGAGATTTTGGCCTGAGTAGGGTAAATAGCCTGTAATATTAAAAATTGTTTTCACCTATTTCACCAACTTCTTTTAATGTGGCTCCTTGAAGTTTTAAATTATGTGACTGGACTAGCCACTTCATGTAAGGAAGATGGGACAATCTACTTCTATAAAGATTTATCGCCTAGGAAACCCAATGGGGAGTCACTGTAAGTAAGAATCAACTAGATGGCAGTGAGTGTGTTTTTTTGTGTAACTGGACAGCACTTTTCTGTCACAATGTCTAAAATTAAGGAGCTCTGATGGCATAGTAAAAGGAGCTCTGGTGTTGTAGTCGATGAGGGATTTATTTGGCTGCTAACCAGAAGGTAGGCAGTTCAAACCTACCAGCTGTTCCATAGGAGAAAGATAAGGTAATGTACTTCTGTAAAGGTTTACAGCCTTGGAGACCCTATGGGGCAGTTCTACTCTGACCTAAAGGGGTGTTATGAGTCAGAATCGACTTGATGGCAGTGGGTTTTGATTTATAATGAAGACAATGGCTTCAGACTCACACTTCTGGAAAAGAGGAAAACACTTTCACTCTGTGGTAACAAGAAACAATCAGACAGAATAGACATCATTCCTTTCTACAGGATTACAGAACAGCAACAGATAACACAAAAACCTTGGAGACCCCAGTTCCAGACAGAAAGGAGCCTGAGTGGATGGGCTGAAAGCATGGACAGTCTCCACCTGGACAGGTGCCTCGTCTGGGCTCAGGTGCAGAGGAAGCCTGGCAGGTCATAGTCTCGGTGCTGTCTGTATACACACAGGCAGGGACACAGTGCAGCCCAAGGGCACAGCAGACACAGAGAGTGAGGATCACATCATCTGTACAGATGATCTCCCTCAGCCACGACCACAACCTTTGTCAAGGCCCCCTCCACTTGACCTCAAATCGGTTCCTGAGCAGAGGACAGGTGTCCTGAAGTCCTCAAACTGCTGGGAGCACAGGTGCTCCAGTAGAGTCCTCAGCACAAGATGGGGAGAGAAACCAGAGACACACCACACTAGGGGATATCTGGGCTATGGGGCCCAGCCCAGTGTTGTCTGGCACAGCCCAGCCCAGATTGGCAGAAATCTCCTCGGCCAAGAGTAGGGCACCAGTAGCAGCACCACCAACACACTGAGCTCCATACCACACAGGTTCCCAGCCCATTGCCGGGATCTAATACCAACATGGCAGAAGCCTCCTCCTCTACCACCTGACTGCAAATTTCCCACCTTGGACCTCATCCCTACTCTCAGCAAAAAAGCAGAGTTCAATTCTGGCCAGACCTGGAGATAGAACAGGACAAACCAGAGGTTCAGGTTCAGGCAGAGACAAGCACAGGTGAGGGACACCAAGACCAGCCCAAGAAGGCCCTGTAAGTGTCCGGGGGGTGGTGGCAGTGAGAAATCAAGTCTCACTTCAAGGAATTCAGTCCCGATTTATATATCAACTTCCAAACATTCCAAGTTGTTCCAATGTTTTAAAGGGTACAACAGGCTCAAAACACATTTGTTAAATGAGTAAAGGGGTAATCAGGGATGATAATGAATCCTGAATTGGGTCATGCTGATGTGACTTTATGGAATCCACCCTGAGGATGGTGGTGGTGGTGGTAGTATGTGCACAACTAGTCTTCCTTTTTTCAGACAGCTAGAAGTCAGGGGGTTCAGTGACTTGCCCAAGGCCACCAATCTACAAGACCACAAATGCACACCAGGGAAATGCAAAGAAACCCCAAATTGAATACTCAAGATTTATCAGTCAGGTTCCAGAAGGGGATGAAGGGGCTGGCTACTTGCCTCATGTGCCTGGGTTTGTTTCTCGTAACCCTTGTGTCCCTATGTCCACGACCTCTAGACCTCCCCGAGTTGCTCAGAATGGGCTTCAGAGCAGAACAGCCCATACTTTGCCATGCTCTGGAACTGTCTCTCAGCCATAAACACTTGCCCAGTATTGAGTCAAGCCAGCCTGCCTCTCCCTTGTGATGCAGCATCCTCACTACTATTGCTCTGAAAACAGACTCATTCTCCTCCTTCTTTATTTTCATCTCTAAGCTGCATAATGTAACAAAGGGCAGAGAGACCAGAACATTACAGAGCACTCACCAGGCTGAGAACCTCTAACTCCCGAGATTGCTGTTGTTGTTGTTAGGTGCCATAGAGTCACATCCAACTCATAGCAACCCCATGCACAGCAGAACGAAACATCACCCAATCTCGCGCCAGCTCCAAGATCCTTGCTATACTTGAGCCCATTGTCACAACAACCGTGGCAATCCATCTCGTTGAAGCCCTTGACCTCTTTCGTCGACCATCCACCTTACCAAGCATGCCACCCTTCTCCAGGGAATGCTCCCTTCTGACAACATGACCAAAGTAGGTGAGAGTCTGGCCATTCTCACTTCTAAGGAGCATTTTGGCTGCATTTCCTCCAGGACAGACCTGTTAGCTATTTTAGCAGTCCATGAAGGTACCTTCAGCATTCTTCACCAGCACAACTCAAAAGCATCAACTCTTCTTCGGGCCTCCTTATTCATTGTCCAGCTCTCACATGCATATAAGGCGATTGGAAATATCATGGCTTGTGTCAGGTACACCTTAGTCCTCAAGGAGACATTCTTGCTCCTCAGCACTTGAAACAGTTCCTTCACAGCCAACCTGCCCTGTGCTACACGTCATCTAATGTCCTGACTGCTCCTTCCACTGGTATCAATTGTAGAACCAAGCAATGTGAAATCTTAGACAACCTCAATCTTTTCTCCACTTATCATGATGCTGCTTATTGGTCCAGGTGTGAGAATTTTTGTTTGCTTTATATTGAGATGTAATCCATACTGCAGACCATATTCTTCAACCTTCATCAGTAAGTGCCTCAAGTCATCCTCACTTTCGGCAAGTAAAGTTGTATCACCAGCGTATCTCAGGTTAATGATTCTTCCTCCAATCCTGATGCCAAGTTTTCCCTCATATAGATCGAATAAGTATGGAGAAAGGATACAACCCTGACACACTCCCTTCTCGATTTTAAACCATGTAGTGTCCCCTTGTTCTGTTCGAACAATAGACTCCTGGTCAAGGTACGGATTCCTCATGAGTACAATCAAGTGTTCTGGATTCCCACTCTTCTCAATGTTATCCATAATTTGTCATGATCCACACAATCAAATGCATTTGCATAGTCAATAAAACACAAGTAAACATCTTTCTGGTAGTCTTTACCTTGAGCCAAGATCCATCTGACAGCAACTATATCCCTTGATCTGTGTCCTCTTCTGAATCCAGCTTGCACTTCTGGAAGTTCTGTCAATATACTGCTGCAACCGTTTTTGAATTATCTTCAGTAAGATCTTACTTGCGTGCGATATTAATGATATTGCTTGATAATTTCCATTCTGTGGGATCACCTTTCTTTGGAATGGGTACAAATATGGATCTCTTCCAGTCAGTTGGCCAGGTAGCTGACTTCCAAATCTCGTGGCATAACCAAGTGAGTGCCTCCAGTGGGGCATCTGTTTGTTTAAATATCTCAATGGGTATTCCGTCAATTCCTGGAGACTCGTTCTTCGCCAATTCCTTCACTGTAGCTTCAACTTCTTTCAATACCATTGGTTCTAGATATGTCACCTTCTGAAATGGATGAAGATCAACCAGTTCTTTTTGGTACAGTGATTCTGTGTATTCCTTCCATCTTCTCTTGATGTTTCCCACATCATTCAATATTTAGCTCTTAGAATCTTTCAATATTTCAACTCAAGGCTTAATTTCTTTCCTCAATTCTTTCACCTTGAGAAATGCCGAGTGTGTTCTTCCCTTTTGGTTTCCTAACTCCAGGTCTTTGCACATTTCATTATAGTAACTGGCTTTGTCTTCTCGAGCTGCTCTTTGAAATCTTTGGTTCAACTCTTTTATCTTGTAATTTCTTCCATTTGCTTTAGGTACTTTCCGCTCAAGGGCAAGTTTCAGAGTCTCTTCTGTCATCCATTTTGGCCTTCTCTTCTTTTCTCGTCTTTTTAGTGACCTCCTGCTTTCTTTATGGATGATGTTCTTAATATCATCCCACAATTCTTCTGGTTTTCGGTCACTGGTGTTCAATGCATCAATTCTATTCTTTAGATGGTCTCAAAATTCAGAATGATATATTGTAGATCATATTTTGGCTCTCGTGGACTTGTTTTAATTGTCTTTAATTTCAAGTTGAACTTGCATATAAGCAGTTGATGGTCTGTTCTGCAATCAGCTCCTAAACTGGTTTTGGCTGAAGATATTGAGCTTTTCTACTGCGTCTTGCCACAGACGTAGCCAACCTGATTCCTGTGTGTTCCACCTGGTGAAGTCCATGTGTAGAGCCACTGTTTGTGTTGTGGAAGAAAGGTGTTTGCAATGAATAAGTCATTGGTCTTGCAAAATTCTACCATGCAAGTTCCGACATTGTTTGTCACTAAAGCCAAATTTTCCAACTACCGGTGATTCTTCTCTGTTCCCAACTTTTGCATTCCACTCATCAGTGATAATTGACACATCCCGACTGCATGTTCGGTCAATTTCAGACTGCAGAAGTTGATAAAAAATCTTGAATTTCCTCATCTTTAGCTTTGGTGGCTGGTGCATAATATCACTGACAGCATTGTACTTCAGAACAGATCTTGAAACATCCTTTGTGATGATGAATGCCACGCCATTCTTCTTCAAACTGTCATTCATCGCACAGTAGATCATATGGTTGTCTGATTCCAAATGGCCAAAACCAGTCCATTTCAGCTCACTAATGCCAAGGATATCAATCTTTATGCATTCCATTTTGTACAATTTCCAATTTTCCTAGATTCATATTTCATACATTCAATGTTCCAATTATTAATGGATGTTTGCAGCTGTTTCTCAATTTGAGTGGTGCCACGTCAGCAAATGGAGGTCTCAAAAGCTTTACCTTATCCATATGAGTTAGGCTGGTTTTGCTCTGATGATGCAGCTCTTTCCCAGTCCTATTTTGAGAGCCTTCTAACCCAAGTGACTCATCCTCCTTCTCTGTATTAGACAATGTTTCTGGACTATTCATAAAGTTGTGCAGTAATCTATCAGACAGTATTTCTCTGCTACTCATAAGGTTTTCCCTGGCCAATTCTTTGAGAAGGGGTGGCCTCTTCCTTCTTCCTAGTCTGTCTCAGTCTGCATGCTGGGCTGATACCTGTGCACCATGTGCACCCCACTGGGTTTGAGACACCAGTGGCACAGCCACAAGACTCAGAGCAACACATCACCACAGTAGGACAAACCAACAGACAAGTTTGCCTCCCTAGCTGTTCGAAACCTCTCCAACCACCCTTACCTGGATCCCTGCAGCTGACTCCTCGCTCTGTCCCTGTCTCCCTGGCCAGGGAGATTGCTGGCAGACAATGCAAAATTGTGTAATAGGGCCAACTCAGTTAAGTGTCTCTGCCTGAGCTCTTGCTTCACAGAAAGAGACCCCACCCTAACAGCCGTACTGCACACCTTATGTGTGCCTGGCAGTGGACTCCATGCAAGGCCTTCAGGGAGGACTACAGTCTGGAAGAAAAACTGACTTGATCATGCTAGAACAAGGAGAGGGCAATGACAGCTGTATCAGGGTCCACAAAGGGGCCATCTAGTCTGCAGAGCTACATCCATTCATTCATTGACTTAGTCCTTCAGCTTTGTTGCATCCACAGGGACCTGGGAATGAATCAGCAACAGCCCATCCTCCAGGAACTGATTTCCATGGGGTACAAACCTATCCACCTGTGGGCACAGGGAAGATGTCCACTTTCCAAAGGAAGTGACAGTGAGCAGGGACTTGAGATGTGGTAAAATGTGAAAACCCAGAAAAGAGGAGCAACAGCATTTGGGTGGAAGGAACATGGGTAAATGCATGGCTGTGGACAGTGGCACTGGGGGGAAGAGAAGGGTCTAGGGAGTAAGCATGGGACCAAAAGGGCCTCAGATGCCAGGATCAGGACTTAGGACTCATACCACTACCTTCTCCCTTTCCCAGGACTCGAAAAGGAAGACCAGTGCCTAAATCATCCACATCTGCCTGGTAACAGAGCCATGGCCCTAGACAGTGAACACCAAGCACATTCCAACAACAGCAACATCGCTCTATCAGCTTCCTGAGCCATAGGACCCTGAGGGGGCCCCCTGAACTTATCACCTAGGAGCCAGAGAACAGTCACAGGACCCCAGCCCCCACTAACAAATCTCTGCTCTTGTTAGGAAGGCCCTGTTATCACTCCCCTTGAACATAAGGAGAAACTGAGGTTAGGCCCATGTTGGTAGGTGCAAGGAGCAGAGCTGAACCAGGCAGCCTGGTAGCAGAGTCCAGGTTGAGAACCATCAATCTGAATAGCCCCTTCCATACAGGGTGTGGAAGCATGAGTCTTACAAGGACAAGCATAGCCAAGACTCAGATAATACAAAGCTGGCCTCTGAAACTCCAAGCAGAAGTAGGATGCAAAAAGCAGAGACAGGCAGTAAGGAATCTTTCTTAGAACACTCAGAGGGGGGATGCAGAGACCTGGTTCAAGTCTTGCTGGCCTGTGTCCCTTTCTGGGTCTCAAGTTTGCACATCTGTATGACAAGGGTGTAGTGGGGCTTGGAGTGCATCTCTCATCCAATAATGGAGAAGGGATAAGCATCCCGGTTAGAGGGAAGACAATTCCTGGGCTCAGGAGGGTACAGTATGAGCCAGGAAGGAACATACCCAGGTCAGATACAAAATCTGAAGCAAATTCCTACACAATGCAGCCATATACAACTGAACTCATCTCTCACATCAAATTCACCCTCCACTTTTGCTTCCCAAATTTGCTGTTCTGCTTCCAGGCCTTCAAACCAGCATTCCACCTGTACTCAATGCCCTGGAGATTTACAGCCAAATCACATGGTGTTCCTGTCTGTTCACATAAAACTTGCACACAAGAATATTTATATCAACTTTATTCATAAAATGTCCTGTAAATGATGACTATGCAAACTGCAGTGGGTCTATACCACAAAACAAATTATCAACACATGCATTAACGTGAATGACTATCAAGTATATTGTTGTTAGGTACTGTTGTGTTGGCTCCAACTCATAGTGACCCTATGTGCCTGGTCCTGTGCCAGCTCCACAATCTCTGCTATACCTGAGCCCATTGTTGCAGGCACCGTGTCAAACCGTCCTGTTGAGGGTCTTCCCATTTTTCACTGACCCTTCACTTTACCAAGCATGGTATCCTTCCTTCAGGAATGGTCCCTTCTGACATGACCAAGGTAGGTGAGATGAAGTCTAGCCATTCTCACTTCCAAGAAGCTTTCTGGCTGTACCTCTAGCTGGACAGATTTGTTAGTTCTTCTGGCCAACAGTACTTTCCGTATTCTTCACCACCACCACAAGTTCAAAAGTATCAACTCTTATTTGATCTTCCTTCCTCACTGTCCAGCTTTTACATGCATGAGGAGACTAAAAATACCATGTCTTCAAAAGTGACATCTTTGCTCTTTCAACAAGTATGTTATGCTATGTGAAAGGAGCCAGAATCAAAAACCTACACACAGCATGATATGTAAAGGGACAACTGCCAGAAATTCACGGTCAATGGAAAGTTTGACTAAAAAGCCATGGCAGAGGTTTTTTTGAAAGAGTGGTACTGTGTTCAGTACTTTCATTGTCGAAGTGGTATTAACACAGTATGTTTGTGAACTCACATTGGCAGTGTGAATTACTGGTTTTTAATACTTAAAAATATGGTTGAAAATTTTTGTAAGTGATGAACAATGACCATAAACAACAAAGTGAGAAATCAATCTCTGAGGCTGTTCTATCATTTATTAAGTATACATTTACATAGAAATTTTCTAGAAAACAAGCATCATACTATGACTGCCTCTCCTGTGATCCAAATTTTTCTGAATAAACTCATTTAGTGGCAGTATAATATTCTGAGGTGTGGCCAGGCATTTATCTAACACCTGCCCTCGTGCACACTGACTTTGTTCTCCACCATCAACACCATAGTGCTAAGATTTCTACAGGATAAATCTACAATGGGAATTACTAGATCAAGCGAAGGTCACAATTTAAAGTCTCAGCTACCTGCAGCCACGATTTCCCAGGCCTCTGACCTGAGAAATCTACTTCCAGCTCAGCCCAGCATTGAGTGGCACTATATAAGCCTCCAGATCCACCAGCCCTTGCCTTGTTCCCACTAACATAGAAAAACTCTAGCTGGGCTCATGTATTGTCCAGCTCCTGCAGGTGGGGTGTGTACCAGGTGGATCAGGAGCTACTATTCCAGCCCAGCACCTGTAGTCTCAGCTCCTAGCTCAGCTCAAATCATGGGATGGACAGAATTATCAAAACCAGGACTCTTATCCCTGACTATAAGCCTGGGTCTGTGCAGGACCGAAGCTCCACAACAGCTAGGTCAAGCTGAGGCTGTGTGTGGCCTACCATCACCTTAAGCCACCCGAAAGAGCTGTCTTTCTATACAAATGATGCTCCTTAACACCACTATTTCAGATATGTGAAATGACTGTGGGTTAAAACATTTTGTTCAGCAGTAAATCTCACATTTGTAAATATGAATATATTTTCCCATGGTATGAATTACCTTGTCAACAAAAAAGGAAATGATGTGATTAAAGTCTTTCTCACAATGCTTACACCCAGTCCCAGGGTCTCTCTGTTGAGTGAGGTCTCATAAGATGACTGAGGGAAGAACAACACTGAAGGCTTCCATTATTTTCACATTCACAAGATGAATCCAGTATAATGTATCATATATTGTCTAAGAATTGAAAGAGACTTGGAGATATTCCCAGTTACCTGACATATGCACAATGTTCCTGCACCATGACTTCTCATTTGTTCAGTTTAACTAGGGAAGACCTTTCCACTATGTGTGAACTTGAATATTTTTAGAAGTATGAGAAGAAAAAAAAAAAAATCTCACATTCCTCATACTTACGTGGCTTCACTGACATGTAATTTGTTTTAGGTTTGCAAAGAGGTAAAAAATGAAAGCTATCTCACATTACTTGGACATATATTCTTTCAATCCAATATATCTACTCAGATGTGCTCCATGGATGAAAGACATCCAAAGACCTTCCAAATTCCTTACCTTCATAAGGACTATCTCCAATGTTAATCACCATTTTACCAAGGAAGAAGGTAAAGAGTTTTCCATATTACTGCCAGTCCTCGAGTTACAAAGGAGATCCATTCCTAAGTTTGTAAGTCTGATTTGTAGGTTAGTCAGAGCAGGCCCTGGTAGCATAGTGCCTAATTTGACTGCTAACCAGAAGGCTGGTGGTTCAAACCCACCAGCGCCACTCCTCGGAAGGAAGGTTGGGCAATCCTACTTCCGTTGTGATACTGCCTCGGAAACCCAAGGAGGGGTCGCTATGAGTCAGGGCTGACTCGATGGCAAATAACAACAACAACAACAGAGCAGACACACACAGTTCTTAAATTTACTGTCAAATAATGTTTGTCTCGGTATTAGTTAATAATACATACATACAGTACTGTACATGTGCAGGTATAATTAATGTAAAAAAAGCATTAGAGAAAATTCTTAAAACAATTTAAACAGAAAAATGATCATGATTAAAGGTTAATACTTTTTTTTATAGCTTCATATGTACTTTTAATGGTACTTTTTTCTGCATTTTTTTTTTTTAACAATTTATCATCGTTTGTGTGAATGTTTACAGAGTAAATTAGTTTCCCACAAAATTTATACATATTTTGTTTCAAGACATTGGTTGCAATCCCCTCACTGTAACAGCACTCTCTGCACTTCCTCCATGGTTTCTCCATTTCCATTTGTCCATGTTTCTTGCCTCTTTCTGCCTTCTGAACTTTATTTTGGGCAAATGCTGCCCCTCTGGTCTCATATAGTTGTTGGTTCTAAAAATATCCTCATAGATATTACTGATCACTTTATAGGTGTGTCTATGTTTAGCTGAAAGGTGTGAGTTTAGTTCCAGGTTTGAAGGGCATCTAATGATACAGTTTCAGCGGTTCCACCCGTCTCAGAACTAGGTCTGGTCCTTTTTATGATTCTGAATCCTGCTGTACATTTTTCTCCTGCTCTGTCCAAGTAAAGGTTAACATTCTTGTTCCATCTGTGTCATGCATACAGGAAGGGGCATTTGTTAATATTATCCTAATATTACAAACCTTACAGTAATATTAGTAACGGGATGATACAGGAGATGATGATGGAGACACAGCTACTGTAGAAGATGAGAGTGGTGGTGTTGGAGACAACGGGCACAATCCTGTAGAGTCAAGGTCTGATTCTGCTTCTGGAGAGTTGTGTTTGTGGGAGGTGTTTACTACTGAAGTGGATTTTTTTTTTTTAAATTGTGATTTGGGTGAAAGTTTATAGACCAAATTTATTTTCCATACAGCAGTTCATACACATTTTCTCTCATTATACTAACTGCACTTCCCCACAGTGTAACAGCTCTCTTCCCACTTCTTCCCTGTAGTTACCTCATCCCATGTTCTTTCCTATGCATTCCTGCCCCAAATTCTCTCTCTGTGCAAATACTGCCCTTCTGTTCTTCCATGGTTGGGAGAGACTCTGAGGACTGTATCTACTTGATGTAAATGTTCACCCAATAGGCCTACTCTTTGGCTGGAAGTCACAAGAGTGAGTTCCATTCCAATCCTGTATGCTAACGAGGGGCCATAAACTTGTGGGTCTTACTAGGTACAATCAGACCCATTTTTTTATGACTTTGATTTTTTTCCCCACATTGTTCACCCACTCAATTCAGGATCTCCTGCACTGATCCCTTTCCGAGCAGTTGACAGTGATAGCCAAGCATCGTCTAGTTTTTCTGGTCTCATGGTCATAGAGCCTGAGGACTGTGTGATCCACTAGTCCCTTGGACTAATTGTTTCCATGGGTCCTTGGTTTTCTTCACTCATCTTTGCTCTGGACAAGGACAGAAGACCCATTGTTGCATCTTAATGGCCGTCTGTAAGCTTTTAAGACCCCAGTTGCTACTCACCAAAGCAGGATATAGAACAATGTTTTTGTGTAGTGTGTTACACCAATTGACCTTGGAATTCCTGAGACCACAGTCCTGAGCCCACAAGTCCAACAATTCACTCCATCAGGGTGATGTGACTGTGCCTAAGAAGTTAACACAACTTTGTCCACTATTAATTCTAGTCATATGGACATTCTTACAGCACAAATACATTATGTAGAAATATCATCTGCCAATCTTATATATGGTCGTGGGTACATTCCCTTTTGCCTAGACACACCTGATCATTCAGTCTGTCTACCCATCTCTTTACCCATAGATTAATGTTTGTTATCACTGACAATGCAGTACTGTATTACAATGCAGTAAAATGGTTTATCTGTGTTGTCTATACCTCTTGTGCACCTGTCTGTAATTTTTCCTTTGTATTACTGTGTTGGTCACTCACTTCTGGTATACTGCCTTTCCCTTCATCCAAATCAATACTTTTCTCTACCTACATAGCAGTATTTTCTCCCATTCCATCCCCTCCCCAGTAACCAACAAAGGAAGTTTCCTTCCATATATAAACCTTTTCTTGATGTTTTACAATAGTGGACTATGAGTATTTGTCCTTCTGTGATTGACTTATTTCAATCAGCATAATGTCCTCCAAGTTCATCCATGTTATGCAATGTTTCACGGATTCTACATCCTTCTTTGGCGTTGCACAGTGCTCCACTATGTCTATGTACCATGGTTTGGTTATCCATTTGAAGTCAATTTCTTGAAGTAGGCATCAAGGGAGGTCTGTACAGAGCTTTTTTTTTTCTTGTCATAAATGGCCTTGTAGCAGCTGAGGCTCTCAGTAACTATACGATAAACTTTGGTGAACCTCTCTGTATCAGGATCTTGCTCCTCTAACTTTGCCATCCCCGATTCAATGAGACAAAATGCTTCAGCTAACTTTTTTGTCAAAAACTTTTTCGGTTTTGAAGTTTTTAGGTCCCAGTCCTCTTCATCAAATGCAATCACCTGCTGCTCTAGTTTTATAAGGTCTTCCTTGGTTGGTTCTTCAGCATGGGAGTTGAGTAGTTCTACATTATTCTCACTCATGTTTAACTGTAGATGATTACCAACATTAGCCACAGCTTGCCTGGTAATGTCATCAGCTGTAAAGCTCTCAAAAGCATGTGCAAACTGGGGGCACAGTTTGTTCCACACGCCTTTCATATCTGACTGCTTCACTTCATTCCAAGAATCAGCAATATTTCTGATGGCATCATAGATGTTGTAATTCCTCCAAAATTCCTTTAAGCTCATTACATTATCTCGGGTAGCCCTGACTGCTTGTGAGAAGGTCCGCCGTAAATAATAAGCCTTAAAGGAGGCTATGACTCCCTGATCCATTGGCTGCAGTAGTGATGCAGTGTTGTGGGGGAAAAAAATGACTTTCACATTAGGATGAAGGTCATCTAAAGTGTTTGGATGTCCAGGTGCATTGTCAAGCACAAGGAGAATCTTGAAAGGAATTTTCTTGGCCAAACAATAATTCTGAACAGCAGGAACAAAATGGTTCAAGAACCAATCTTCAAAGATGGGAACTGTAATCCAAGCTTTTCCACTTGCCTTCCAGATAACAGGAAGACGTGATTTAATGATACTGCGAAGTGCCCTTGGATTTAGGGATCGATACACAAGCAAAGGCTTGAGCTTGAAATCCCCGGATGCATTACCTCCAAGCAATAACGTTAGTCTATGCTTAGGTGCCTTGTGCCCTACTACATTTTCCTCCTCTTTTGAAATGTAGGTCCTTACAGGTATTTTTTTCCAAAATAAGCCAGTCTCGTCTACATTAAATATTTGGTTTGGCAAATAACCTCCCTCCTCAATCATTTTTCTTAACATTCCAGGAAAATCACCTGAAGCACTTACAACAGCACTCACTACTCTTCCACCTTTCACTTTAACATTTTGTAAATTTGCCCTCATTTTGAAACGAGTGAACCAACCCCTACTCGCAACAAATTCTTCATCACAATTACCATCACTTGCTGCACATGCAGCTTTTAAATCACTAAAAAGTCTTCGAGCCTTTTCCTGCACCAAAGTAACATTAATAGGCATATTACGCTGATTTTGATCTTCTAACCACATTGTCAATAGCCTTTCCATTTCAATAATCAAACCACTGCGTTGCTGAGTAATAATCGCAGTTTTCGTCAAGGCAGAGCGTTTCACATGCTTCATTATTCTCACTTTCTCCTTTAAAATTGTCCCAATTGTTGACTGATTGTAGTCTAATGATTTTCCATTGACCAATGGTGTTTCACCTCTTTCTGATCGCTGTATTATTTCCACTTTATTCTCAATCTTTATCATTTTCCTTTTCTTTGATGCATCACCAGCACTTGCATCAGATTTACGCTTTGGCTGCATGGTTACAAGAGCAAATAAGAGAAAAATTTAAGACAAATACAGTTAGACACTCAACATATTAATGGCAGTGATCTGCCTTTTTCTCCACTATACTTTCTATTCTGTTCCTCGAGGTAAAAAGGTATGAGCAACAGCTTTCTCACATGCTTCATATTCATAGATCTCTATCGTGAGGTTACTGGTGTTTGCTGAGGACTGAACAAAGGGTTTCCCACATTCCTGATATACATAAGCCCTCTCTCCACTGTGAATTCTTGTATGTGTAGTGAGACATGAGGAAAAGAAGAATGATTATCCCACATTGCTTATATTCATAATAACCTATCCTACACTCTGAGTTCTTATATGGTTATTGAGGGTTGAGGGCTAAAGGCTCAGCCACATTGCTTACATTCATAAGGCCTCTCTCTGCTGTGAGTTGTTATTTGGCTACTGAGGGTTGAGGACTGACCAAAGACTTTCCTACATTCTTACATTCCATAGGACCTCTCTCTCTACTGTGAACTCTTTTATCTGTAGGGAGGGATGAGGAACTGAAGACTTTCTCATATTATTTAACATTCGTAAGGCCTCTCTCCAGTGTGAGTTCTTACATGTAGTGAGATATGAGGACTAACTAAAAGCTTTCCTACATTCCATACATTGATAAGGACTCTCTCCACTCTGAATTTTCATATGGTTATAGAGGCATGACAAATGACTAAAGGCTTCATAGGCTTATCTCCATTATGAAATTTTTTATGTAACCTGAAGGTTGAGGAACAAGAATAGGTTTTCCACCATTATTCACATTCCTGCTTATGACCTCTCATGTGTGTCTGAAAGGATGAGAAACTACAGAAATCCTCCCCACATGTGTTACATTCACCAGGTTTCTCTCTAGTGAGTGATTCTTAAAAGTTGAGATACAAATACAGCCTTTGCCACACACCTTACATTTGTACGTCTTCTCTCCAGTAAGGGTCCTCATATGACTACTTAGATGAGAGAGACAACTGGAGGCTTCTCCACACTGATTGCCATCAGTCCTTTCGTGAAGGTTCTCTAATGCATTTCTGTTAAAAATAGGCAATATGCTGTTGGAAGTAAATCTGTTACTATATCACCATTACCAAGTAAAATGAACATGGATATACTTTGCCCTGAGTTTGTTCATGTTTCACAGATTAAACTGTCTAAAACAGACATTGGTAGCATTTTTTTAAATATGGGGCTTTCTGGTAACTATAAAGAAGTGAAATATGTTTCAAATACTCAATATGCAACTCACATTTATAAAAATGTATTGTAAAAATCCTGTGAACACACAATATTAGAGCTCATTATATATTTTTTAATGTCATGATAACAATATTGTCTCCTAAGAGCACTGCATTCTCAGGTGAAAGGCACTTACCTTGCATGTCTCTCCTGGTTTTTATGCTGATCTTCAAAGAGATGCAATTTGCAGATTTCTTGTAACATGGAGGACCAAGTGCCATTGTTCATGAATCTCACTATGATATGTTCATTGGATAACTTTTCTTCATTAAAATCTTAAGAAATCAACTCAATGATTAAATTTGAGGTTCATAATATGAAACAAAAGGGAAAGAAATTATTGAGGAAAAAGGCATCTGTGAGCAAAGAAAGACATCAGGGATGTTTGGCTGTTTCATGACTATGGCAATGGTCAAAAAAAAACCAACTTGCTAAGAAAGACTTAAATAAAAATTGAAACTGACAGTGAGAGCTGAGTAGAAAGTTAATGGACACAATGCATCTGAACATTACAAGGAGCACAAGGGAAGGTATTTCTCCATGAACAGAGTAAAGGGACTGGTGAAAGTAAAAAAAGTAAGCTTAGGTTTCTGAAATTCAGTCTCAACCCCAAAATATCTTTTTCTCAACAGATTAATTTAAATTTAATTCCCTCCATGCAGGGCTGCTCCTTCAAAGGGTTCTTCCTTTCTGATACTCCCCATCACCATCACTATGAGCATCTCTCTGTTCTCAGATTTTTTTCTTGCTTCTCTAGTAGAACAAATGCACGAACGTAACATGGTGATCATGTGAAAGAAATATCATGGGGAAAAACAGTGAAGAACAAATGAACATTTTCCTGACACCGAGCCAGAATTTTGGCCTTCAGAGCCTCTGGAGATGGGCAGCTGAGAGTTTATTTGCTGTAAAATAGTCAACTCAAAGTTTTAAATAAACACAGTAAAAAATCTTTGCAGGGTCCCAAAGTACAAATTTTCACTCTGACACCTGAAGCAAATGCTCATACTTTTAACATGTAAACAATTTCAAGGCTTTTAACCAGAAGAGAAATAAAACACCCATTTACTACACAGACTTTATGTTCCTGAGGAAGCTACAGTATGCAGACTCTACAGCAGATGGCCATGCCTGTCTTATTAAAGATATTCCTATTCTTGAATAAAGCTTACCAGAAACACAAAAGACCTATACAAAAAAAACTACAAAACACTACTTCAAGAAACTGTAAGAGATCTACATAACTGGAAGAACATTCCATGCTCATGGATAGGGCGACTAAACATTGTGGAAACACTGTAGATGCTACCCAAAGCAATCTACATTCAATGCAATCCCATTCCAGATTCTTCCAACATTCTTTAAGCACACAGAAAAAGCAATCATTCATTTCATATGGAAAAGAAAGAGACTTCGGATAAGCAAAATACTATTGAAGAAAAACAAAAGTAGGAGGTCTCACACTCTCGGATCTCAAACCTACTATTCAGCCACAGTAGTCAAAACAGCCTGGAACTGGTTCGATGACAGACACATATATCTGTGGAACAGAACTGAGAACCCAGAAACAGATCCATCCACCCATGATCAGCTGACCTTTGACAAAGGGCCAAAATCTATTAAAAATGGGGAAAGAGATAGTATCTTTAATAAATGGTGCTGGCAAAAATGGATATCCATTTGCAGATTAATGAAACAGGATCCATACCTCCCACCACACACAGACTTAAATGTGAAACATAGAAGAGGAGGCAAATTTAGAGGCCCTAATTTATGGCATAGACAATCAAGCATAACCCAAAATGCACAAACAGCAGAAGAGAAACTAGGTGACTAGGAGCTCCTAAGAATTAAATTCTTACGTGCATCAAAAGGGTTCTCCAAAAGAGTAAAAAGAAAACCTAAAGAATGGGAAATAAATATTCAGCAATGACATACAGACAAAAAACTTACCTCTAAAATGTACAGAAAATGCCAACACCTCAACATCAGAAAGACAAACAATCCAATTAAAAAATACGGCAGAAGACATGAACAGACACTTCACCAAAGAAGACAGCGAGGCAGTCAACAAATGCATGAAGAAATATTCATGATCATTAGTCATTAGATAAAGGCAAACCAAAACAACCATGAGATGCCATCTCATCCCTGCATTAATAGCTAAGTTCAACAAGACAAAAAATAACAAATGCTGGTGAGGATGTGGAGGGATTGAAACTCTCAGACACTGCTGGTGGGACTGTAAAATGATACAACCAATGTGGAAATTGGTATGGAGATTACTTAAAAAGCTGGAAACAGAAATATTATTTGATTCAGCAATCCCATTACTAGGTATATATCCTAAAAAAGTGAGAGCCAGGACACAACTAGATATATTAACACCCTGTTTATCGCAGCACTAGTCACAACAGCAAAGAGATGGAAACAACCTAAGCACCCATCAACGGCAAAACAGATAACCAAACTGTGGCACGTATACACAATGGAATACTATGCAACACTAAAGAATAATGTAGAATCTGTGAAACACCATAAGAAGTGGATTAACTTGGAGGAGGACATTATGCTGACTGAAATAAATCAATCACAAAAGGACAAATACTGTCTAAGTCCACTATTGTAAAAAGTCAAGGAAAGGTTTATATATGACAGGAAACTTTCTTTGATGGTTACCAGGAATGGGAAGGAAGATTCTTATAGGGTGGGGGTGGAGACCAGAGATTATTATTATTGGTTACCAGGGGTATTAAGGTGGGGGGAAGGAGGAAGCTTTTTTGTGCGGGGCACTGAGTTTGTGCCAATGATGGTGGAATATTTTGAAAAAGGACAGTAATAATAGTGGCACAATATGACAAATGTCGTCGATATCCAGAAGCTGTAAAGGCGAAACTTATGTTGATGAGTGTCTTATTGTGAGTGTTTTCACCACAATGAAAGTAAAGGGAAAAAAAATTCCCATTCCTTAGAATAAATACTGGAGCAAGGTCGATGACTATCATAAATTTGTTCAATAAAGTGTGAATAAAACAACGATGCCATCCTTACCTACTGAGGCCAAGTTTCTAAAGCTTTCCATCATCACATCTCTGTAGAGTTCCCTTTGAGCAAGATCCAGCAGAGCCCACTCTTCCTGCGTAAAGTCCACAGCAACATCCTCAACGCCCACTGAGTTCTAAAACATACCAAATATTATGCTACCAGGGCTCCTGCACACAAGAATAGATAACACAAAACACTTCATGGAATTAGTTTTCTTGGTTCACAGGGTTTAGGGGCATGGCCTAAGATTGTTTGTAGAATTTCCATTTTTCTTCCAGTTCTGTGAGTAGAGCTTGGGATCTTAAAAGCTTACAAGTGATCATCCAAGACAGAACAATTACCCTTTATTTGCCAGGAATAACAGAAGAAGAAAAAAATCCAAGGAACAGGAGAAAGAAATGGAATGCAGGTTTATCTGTCTCCAATTGGATCTTGGCTCAAAGCTAAGAATACTAGAAAGAAGTTTACTTGTGTTTTATTGACTATGCAAAAGCATTTGACTGTGTGGATCATAACAAATTGTGGATAACATTGAGAAGAATGGGAATCCCAGAATACTTGATTGTACTGATGAGGAACCTGCACATAGACCAGGAGGCTGTCATTTGAACAGAACAAGGGGACACTGCATAGTTCAAAATCAAGAAGGGAGTGTGCAAGGGTTGTATCCTTTCACCATACTTATTCAATCTATATGCTGAGTAAATAATCCAAGAAGCTGGATTATGTGACGACGAACTTGGAATGAGAATTGGAGGAAGAATCATTAACAACCTGCAATAAGCTGACAACACAACTTTGCTTGCTGAAAGTAGGGATGACTTGAAGCACTTAGTGATAAAGATTGAAGAATACACTCTGCAGTATGGATTAGATCTCAATATAAAGAAAACAAAAATCCTCACAACTGGACTAATAAGCAGCATCATGATAAATGGAGAAAAGATCAAAGTTGTCAGATTCACATTGCTTGGTTCCACAATCAATGCTAATGGAAGCAGCAGTCAGGACATCAGACGACATATAGCACTGGGCAAATCAGCTGCAAAGGACCTCTTTCAAGTGCTGAAGAGCAAAGATGTCTCCTTAAGGACTAAAGTGCACCTGACACAAGCCATGGAATTTTCAATTGCCTCATATGCATGTGAAAGCCGGACAATTAAGGAAGACTGAAGAAGAGTTGATACTTTTGAGTTGTGGTGCTGGCAAAGAATGCCACGGACTGCTAAAAGACCTAACAAATCTGTCCTGGAGGAAGTGCACCCAGAATGCTCCTTGGAAAGGAGAATGGCCAGACTTCATCTCAACTACTTTGGTCATGTTATCAGAAGGGACCATTCCCTGGAGAAGGATGTCATGCTTGGTAAGGTGGAGGGTTGAGGGAAACAGGGGAAGGCCCTCAATGAGATAGACTGACACAGTGGCTGCAGCAATGGGCTCAAGTATAGCAAGGACTGTGGAGCTGGCGCGGGACAGGCCAGTGTTTCATTCTGCTGTACATAGGGTCACTGAGTTAGAAACAAATCGATGGCATCTAACAACAACATGAACTACTACATCCGTTACTTTGAGACAAGCAATGGATGGTTCCCAGCTACCTTTATTGAATGTTTTGATCAAGGATCCAAGAGATGGATCCTGATCAAAAGGAGAAAAACCATGGAACAGAACTCCAAATTTACATGTAAACCAGTCTTAATGGATTCATAGGAACTGGGAAATCCCTTGAATGTAATTCCCAGAAACAAGGTTCAAATGTTGAACTGAAACTACCCCATGAAGACACTGTTGGAATAAACTTTAACTCAGTTAATAATGTTTGCCTTGACACTGTGCTAGATTTATAAAGAATTATCTGTAGGAGTTTAAACTGAAAACAGTTCATCTAAAGCAGAGACGAAAACTTCAAGGGACAGAGAGCCTAAAATGATGATGAAACAGTACGGGTAGAGGTAGTGAGAATGGTGACACATGTGAAGTATGTAACCAATATCACTGAGCTGTGCATACAGAAATTGTGAATGGCTACATGTCTGGTTGTGTATATTGCCAACACAAGTAATTTAAAAATGTATACAAAAGAACCTTCTAAGAAACCCAAACACAAGGAAGACAAGAACAAGAATGTCAGAGAACATTTTGGCCTCTGATATATACAGCAAACAGTAAACCCAGCCTAACTTCTAGCCAGATAAAGAGAAATTCTCATACTACCTCAGTTCCTTTTACTAAGTACATCATCTCAGCTTTCAACAGAAAACTACAAGTCATAGTGCTTGAAGAGACAGAAAGCATCATAACCAGTCTGAGATATAGCAGATTTTGGAACTATTAGTTCAGAAAGTCACAATTATGTTTAACATGCTAGGAGCTCTAATAAAGTATACAAAACATAACAACAGATGGGTAATGTGAGGAGATGGAACTTACAAGAATGAATACAAAGGAAATGGTAGAAATCAAAAACAATGTAACAAATGAAGAATGGAAATCCTATAGCGCAGTTTTCTGTCCAATAAGGTTACTGAATCAGAATTGATTAGATAGCAGCAGGTAGATGTTCCCTGCAATTAATGTTAAAAGAAGTTCTTTACAGAGAAGAAAGGTGGTATGGATCAGAAATTCAGATCTACATTAAGAAAGGAGGATCATTAGAGAATGACAGTAACAAAATCTTTTGTCTTTCTCATTCGTAAATGAAAGAAGCCCTGGTAGCGCACTCACCTACTATTAGGTCAGTGGTTCAAACACACCAGCTGCTCCATGTAACCTGGCAACCTGATCTTGTAAAGATTACAGCCTAGAAAGTCCTTAGAGGCAGTTCTAACTCTGTTCTATAGGATCACTCTAAGTTGGAATCAACTCAGTGGTACCAAATAACACAATATTCTCAATTGATCATACAGTTAACAGTTTATTCAAAATTATACTAGCAACAATATGTTGCATGATTATACTGATAGGTGAGATGAATGACAGTAATGTTATCAGGAACAAGACACAGAAATAGAGAAGGTACTTGCCCAAGAAGTGATATAATGATACTTGCAAGTAGACCGCAATTAGTTGTAAATTTATATTACAAACTCTAAGCCAACCACTAAAAAGTAAAAAAAAAAAAAAAAACCAAACTCACTGAAGGAAGTGTAATTAATACACTATCAGGGGAAAATATACAGAATCTTATACAAAGCTCAATTAAAATCATAAATTATTCAACTGGTCATGTTATGCTGTATATGTTATCTACAACATCATTTAATATAAATTATAAAACCCAAAGACAAAAATCAGTGGATGTAGAAAAATAGTGAAAATAGAAAAAAGAAATAAGGCAAAATAGAAAAAGGACAATGAACAGAGAAGAGTAACAAATATGATAGACATTAATTCACGTCTATCACTAATCACTTTAAATGTCAATGATCTAAATACAACAATTAAAAGACAGAGACAATATTGTCTTCAACAAAATTATTTTCAATATAAAGAGACAGGTTAAAAATAAAACAAACTCAAAAGAAAGATGGTATAGCTCCATTAACATGAGACAAACTGTTTCAGAACAAAGAAAATGGTCAAGGATGAAGAGAAGCATTACTCAAGTCTCTAAGACATACAATTTTGAATGTGTATGTGCCTTATACAATGTTGTTGTTGTTAAGTGCCTTCGAGTTGTTTCCGACTTACAGTGACCCCATGCACAGCAGAACGAAACACTGCCCGATCCCGCGCCAGCCCCACAATCCCTGCTATACTTAAGCCCATCATCGCAGCCACCGTATCAATCCATCTCCTTGAAGGCCTCCCCCTCTTTCGTCGACCCTCCACCCTACCAAGCATGACTTCCTTCTCCAGGGAATGGTCCCTTCTTACAACATGACCAAAATAGGTGAGACGAAGTCTGGCCATTCTTGCTTCCAAGGAGCATTCTGGCTGCACTTCCTCCAGAACAGATCTGTTAGTTCTTTTAGCAGTCCACGGTACTTTTAGCATTCTTCGCCAGCACCACAACTCAAAAGCATCAACTCTTCTTCGGTCTTCCTTATTCATTGTCCAGCTCTCACATGCATACCAGGCGATTGGAAATATCATGGCTTGTGTCAGGCGCACCTTAGTCCTCAAGGAGATATCCTTGCTCCTCAGCACTTGAAACAGTTCCTTCGCAGTTCCTTATACAATACAGTGCCAAAACACACAGGGCAAAAACTAATAGAACTTCAAGAAGAAATAAATTTCTTATAGTTGGAGACTTCCGCACCCTTCTTAACACTAACTGACAGCTCTAGCAGACAGAAAATTAAGGTCATAGTCAAACCAACACCACAATCAATCACTGGATCTAGCTGACATCACAGAATACATCACCACAAAGCAGTAATATATATTCTTATGAAGCTTATGGGCAACTTTACAAAGAAAAAGATAAATTAAAGACTTTTTTTTTTTTCTAACCAACGTCAGTGGTATGAAATTGACCAAACATGCCATCAAGATGTATTAATATTACTTGTGATTAGAATGTGAAAGTTAGAAACAGAGAAGCATAGGTAGTTGGAAAATACTGCCTTGGTGACAGAAATCACCCAGGAGATCTCACTATAAAATTCTGTAAGACCAACAACTTAATTCATTGCAAATACCATTTTTCAACAACATAAATGGCGACTATGTATGTGAACCTCACCAGATGGAATACACAAGAATGATATCAACTGGGTCTGTGGAAAGAGCGATGAAGAAGCTTAATATCAGCCTCAACAAGGCAGGAGCTGACTGGGGAATATGCAAGTTCAAGGTGAAGCTGAAGAAAATGAAAACAAGTCCATGAGAACCAAAATACAACATTGAGTATATTCCACCTAAATTTAGAGACCATCTGGAAAATAGATGTGATACACTGAATACCAGTGACTGAAGACCAGATGAGTTGTGGGATGACATCAAGAACATCATACACAGGAGCTCCAGCAAGATGGCAGAATAGGTAGAAAAGCTACACAGACCTTCTGCAACAAAGCAAGAAACCAAATGAAACTGATATAGAAGAAAATCCTGGAACCCTGAGCTTTGAAGGGAAGGATAAAGAAATGGATTAAATACTAACTGGCAGAATAATCTTAACAAAAACAGGGAGTAAGGAGACAAACAGAGCTGCGAACTGCCAGCTATCCTGAGGGCAAAGCCATTTTGAATATTTGCAAGCTCGACCCAGTAGCAACCTAAGAATAGGCTCTGCTCACTGACAACCAAAAAAGAAAAGAGCAAAGAAGGAGATAAACAGGCATGTGCCCTGCTGGCTATCCTGAGAACACAGACACTCTGCATATTTGCAAGCAGCATAGCCATATATGCAAGTGGCATTCTTACTTGGAAATCAACCTAAGAATAGGCACCAATTGCAGAGCATAGCACAGGCAACTGCACTGGAGGCTAACAACTAGAAAGGTGTGATATTCCCTTTGTTACTCTTATACTCTACACTCTCTAGGTGAACAGAGATGTGGACATCCCCCAATCTCCCCCAACTTCTTGCCCAGCAGGAATTACATTCTGGTCTGCACTCTGACAGAGCCTGGTTTCTTATGCTCCAGCCCCCACTGTTTTGTTTTTGTTTTAAAATTATTCTTATTATCGTCCTCTTTTCTTCCTTTTTATTTACTTCCATTCCTTCATTCTTATTCCCTCCCCATTTCCCTTTTCCTGGTTTCCTTCTTGACTTTTTTTTTTTTTGGTTGGTTCTTCCCATTCCTTAGTCTCCCTTGTGTCGTTTTCCTATTTTTCTTTACTATTCTTTTACTGTTGTTCTTTTCTCTCATTACCCCTCCCCCAATACTGTGGGCTTATTTCCTTTTTCTCTCTTGCTTTTGCCTTTTAATATATTCTAAAATTTTTTCTTCTCATTCATTACACTTTTTTTTTTTGATTGTTCCCCTTTGTTTATGCGGTTTGAGATTATTTTTATGTTGTTATTTTTATTATTTTGTCTGTATGGGAGACAGCAACCATTTGTACACAACCCAACCATACCTGTACCTCCTGCAGCCCCACCCCCTGAGTGAGGGCCACCACTTGCTTTTGCACCAACTGACCAACGATAAATGGCAGCCAATACAAGCTCAACTCACCCTCAATGATTCTTTATGAACAACTAACAGATCTGTGCACACTATCATGCTCTGTCAAACCTACTAAGGGACAGGGGGGTAGTCTCAAGTGCTAATAACTAGTGAATATAGGTGCACAGTATCCTGCTCAAACAGATACATCAAAATAAAGGAAAAAAAAATCTTGTGTGAATTACACCAACATACAACCACAAATTAAATACAAATACACCACCACAACAATGTTTCACGGAAACAACAAACCATCACAGTGCACACAAAGAAGATAAACTAACAGGAACAAAGGACCAGGATACAAACCCAGAAAACATCCTTGAAGAAAAAGTGGCATTGGATAATGAATTTAAAAGAATTATATTTGGATACCTTCAATGGATTGAGACAGATCAAGGAAAACACAGACAAAACTCTAGGAAAATACCAACAAACTGACAAAATAAAAAAATCAGAAACAATACAAAAAAAAAAAAAATTCCACAAGATTAATACTAAAATTTCAGAAACAGATAACACACTGAATGGGCAAAGGAGCAGAGCAGAATGAATGAAAGACAGAATTAATGTGACTGAATACCTCAATACTACTTTGTTAAAGGATGAAATAGAAAAAAGATCAAAACAAAATGAAGGTGGCCTAAGATTCATATGGTATACCATCAAGAGGAATAACCTATGTGTAATTGGAATTCCAGAACAAGAAGAGACAAATAAAACCAGAGAAAACAGTTGAAGATTTGTTGGAAGAGAATTTCCCTAATACGATGAAAGACAACAATATATTCATTCAAGAAGTTCAACGAATCCTAAACAGAATAGATCACAAAAGAAAATCACCAAGACATATCATAATCAAACACACAGAACCAAAGACAATGAATAAACCCCAAAAGCAGCATGGGAAAAACAAAAAATTACCTACAAAGGACAACCACTGAGCTCAGATTCCTCAGCAAAAACCACGCAGGCAAGAATGCAATGGGATGATATACATAAAACCCTAAAGGAGAAAACTTTGTAACCAAGA
>NW_006922613.1:153026-155914 GCF_000298275.1 Orycteropus afer afer
TATGAAGGGATGGACGCTGGGAGGAGGTAGCTATGGGGAGGAAGTGGGAGGGGAGCTGCTGCATTGTAAATTTTGGTCAATGTCATGAGACAAAGTATATGTGAACTGCTGTATAAAAAGTGAATTTACTCTGTAAATCTTCACCCAAATCCAAATAAATAAATAAAGAGATGCTAAAGGGAGTCCTTCAGACAGGGAATCAACAATAGTAAACAACAACCGATGATTAACACACACGAATAAATAACAGAGACCCACCCACTCATACAAGAATCAAAAGTAAATAAGCTTACAAGACTGTAAACAGGGAACCAGAGACATCAATTGGAAAATGAGGATAACTACAAACCAAAAAGAGGGAATAAACAGTGTAGTTTCTACAGAACTTCTGAATGGTGAGGAAATCAAGACAATTTCAAGACAAAACAGACTATTTTAAACTTGGGAAGAAAATTATAAATCACAGGGTAACCTCAAAGAAAAATAATAAATTTTCACACCAAAAGTAAGAGGACAAGCACAAATATTTAGCAAACACTAAATCAACAGCAATGAGGGAGATGATAACACAATTCATAAAAGAAAATGAGCTCAGCACAGAAAATTATATGGAACAAAGAAATCAGCAACACCATAAAAAAAAAAATGACATCAGTAAATTCATACCTGTCTACAATCACACTGAATGTAAACAGATTAAATACACGACTCAGAGACAGCTGCAGACTGGATAAGAAAACAGGATCCAACAATATACTATTTACAAGAGACTCACCTTAGACACAAAGACAAAAATAGTCTAAACTCAAAGGATGGAAAAAGATGTATCAAGGAAATAGCAATCAAAAATGAGCAGGACTGGCAACATTAATTTCTGATAAAACAGACTTTAAGACAAAATCCACTATAACAGAAATGAAGGAAAGGTATACATGGAAGGGAACTTTCTATTTTGGTTACCGGGGAGGGAAGGGGTGTGAAAATTCCTAGGTGAGTTGTTAAAAAAGAAAAAAATTATATATAAATGATGTAAGTTGTTAGGTGTCATCAACTTAGCTCTGACTCACAGTGACCCTATGCACAACAGAACAAAACACTGCCCAGACCTGGGCCAGCCTCACAATCCCTGCTATACCCAAGCCCTTTGTTGCACCCACTGGGTCAATCCATCTTGTTGAGGGCCTTCCACTTTATTTTTGATCCTCCACTTTATCAAGCATGATATCCTTCTCCAGGGAAAGGTCCCTTCTGACAACATGACCAAAGTAGGTGAGACAAAGTCTGGCCATTCTCGCTTCCAAGGAGCATTCTGGCTGCACTTCTTCCAGGACAGATTTTTTAGTTCTTCTGACAGTCTATGGTATTTTCATTATTTTCCACAAAACACCACAACTCAAAAGCATCAACTCTTCTTTGGTCTTCCTTATTCACTGTCCAGCTTTGAAGCACATATGAGGCGACTGTAAATACGATAGCTTGGATCAGGGGTACCCTTTTGTTCAAAGAGACATCTTTGGTCTTCAGCACTTGAAAGAGGTTTTTTTGCAGCAGATTTGCCTAGTGCAAAATACATCTTCTGATTTCTTGACTGCTGCTTTCATTGGTGTTAACTGTGGAACCAAGTAAGATGAAATCTTTGACAACTTCAATCTTTTCTCCATTTTTCATGGTGCTGCTTACTGGCCCAGTTGTAAGGATTTGAGTTTTATGTTGAGGTGTAATTCATACTGCACACTGTAATCTTTAATCTTCATCAGTAAGTACTTCAAGTCATCTTCAGTTTCAGCAAGCAAAGTTGTGTCAGCTGCAAATCTCAGGTTGTTAAACAGTCTTCTTCCAATCCTATGCCATGCATATAGTCCAGCTTCTCTAATTACTTGCTCAGCATACAGACTAAGTATTGTAAAAGGATACAAACCTGACGCACTCCCTTCCTGCTCTTAAACCACAAAGTATCACCTTGTTCTGTTCCAACAAGAGCATCCTCCTCTATGTATAAGTTCCTCATGAACACAATTAAGTCTTCTGGAATTCCCATTCTTCTCAATGTTATCCATAATTTGTTACAATCCGCACAATTGAATGCTTTCGCATAGTCAATAAAACACAGCAAACATCTTTCTGGTATTCTTTGCTTTCAGTCAAGATCCATTTGACATCAGCAAGATCTCTCTCTCATTCCACGTCCTCCTCTGAATCCAGCTTTTAAGTTTTCTATCAATATACTGCTGCAATCATTTTTTAATTATTTTCAGTAAGATTTTACTTGTGTGTGGTATTAATGACATAGTTTGATAATTTCCACTTTCCATGAGATCACCTTTCTTTGGAATGGGTACAAATATGGATCTCTTCCAGTCAGTTGGCCAGGTAGCTATCTTCCAAATCTCCTGGCATAGCCGAGTGAATGCATCCAGCGTGGCATCCATTTATTGAAACATCTCAATGGATATTCCATCAATTCCTGGAGTCTTTGTTTTTTGCCTATTTCTTCAGTGCAGCTTCAGACTCTATCCTTCTATACCACTGGTTCTTCATCATATGCCACCTTTGAAATGGATGAACATCCACAAATTCTTTTTGGTACAGTGACTTTGTGTATTCCTCCCATCTTCTTCTGATGTTTCCTGCATCATTCAATACATTGCCTATAAAGTCTTTCAATATTGCAACTCGAGGCTTGAATTTTTTCTATAGTTCTTTTAGCTTAAGAAATGCCAAGTGTGTTCTTCCCTTTTGTTTTTGTAACTCCAGGTCTTTGCACATTTCATTATAATAATTGACTTCACCTTCTCGAGCTGCTCTTTGAAATCTTCTATTCAGCTCTTTTATCTTGTCATATCTTCCACTTGCTTTTTTAGCTACTCCCCATTCAAGAACAAGTTTCA
>NW_006922613.1:160449-164934 GCF_000298275.1 Orycteropus afer afer
TAGAACAGACTGTTCTAAACTTGGGAAGAAAACTATAAATCACAGGGTAACCGCAAAGAAAAATGATAAACCTTTACATCAAAATAAAAAAGAGGACCACCATAAATATTCAGCAAATACTAAAACAATAGCAATGAAGGAAGTGGTAACATGATTCATAAACAAAAAGAGCTCAGCATAGAAAATTATATGGCACAAAGAAATTGACACACAATGAAAAAGCACATGACAAAAATGACAGCAACAAATGCGTATTTGCTGACAATTACATATCTGGCAACGGACTTATCTCTAAGATTGATGGAAAACTCCCAACGCCTCAACACCAAAGGAATTAACAATCCAACTGAAAAATGGGCAGAAGACATGAATGGACACTTCATCAAGGAAGATATTCAGGTGGTCAGCTAATACATGAAAAGATGCTCACAATCATTGGCCATCAGAGAGATGTAAATCAAAATAAAAATGAGATATACCGTCTCACCCCAGCACTGATGGCAAGGTTCAATGTGACAGAAAATAACAAATGCTGGTGGGGATGTGGAGAGACTGGAACTCTCAAACACTGCTTGTGTGACTGTAAAGTGACATAACCACTGTGGAAAGCAATACAGCGATTCTTAGAAAGTTGGAATTGGAGATACCATTTGACCCAGCAATGCCATTATTAGGTATATATCCTAGAGAGGTGAGAGCCAGGATAGGAGCAGATACATGCACGCTCATGTTTATCACAGTACTACTTACAACAGCAAAAAGATGGAAACAACCTACATGCCCATCAGTGGAAGAGTGGATGACCAAACTATGGTACATACACATACTGGAATGCTATGCAGCTCTAAATAATAACGTACAGTCTACAAACCACTGCATAATATGAATTTGGAGGACATTATGCTGAGTGAAACAAGTAAATCACAGAAGGACAAATATAGTATTAGTTCATTGTTGTGGATGGTCAAGGAAAGGTTTATATATGAAGGTAAACTTTCTTTGTTGGTTGCCAAGGTTGGGATAGGAGGGGAAGGAACACCGGAAAAAAAAATGCATTGACTCATGTCACTTTTTGTTGTTATGTGCCGTCGAGTTGGACCCGACTCATAGCAACCCCTCCTTGGGTTTCCAAGGTAGTATCACTACCGAAGTATACTGCCCCATCTTCCTCCCGAGTGGCTGGTGGGTTTGAACCGCCAGCCTTCCGGTTAGCAGTCAAGTGCCTTAGTCACTATGCTACCAGAGCTCCTTTAGTTTTGTGTATTTCACTATACATAAATTATATTTCAATAAAATGTATTTTTTTTTTAAAAAATGGTATTGAAGGAAGAAGTCCAGGCTGCACTGAAATTGGTGGAAAACAAGGCTCCAGAAACTGACACAATACCCAATGAGGTGTTTCAACAAACGTAGGGCTGAAGGCACTTACTTGTTTATGCCAAGAAATATGAAAGACAGCTACTTGGCCAACCACCTGAAAGAGATCCGTATTTGTGCCCATTTCAAAGAAAAGTGATCCAACAGAATGTGGAAATTATGAGACATTACCATTAACATCACATTCAAGTAAAATTCCGTTGAATATCATTCAAAAATGATTGTAGCAACATATTTATTGACAGGGAACTTTCAAAGATTCAAGCTGGATTCAGAAGAGGTTGCAGAAAAAGGCATACCATTGCTGATTGTCAATAAATCTTGGCTGAACGCAAATACCATAAAGATGTTTACTTCTGTTTTATTGACTATGCAAAGGCATTCAACTGTGTGGATCACAACAAATTACAGACAATATTGTATAGAATGGGAATTCCAGGACATTTAATTGTGCTCATGTGTAACCTGCACATAGACCAAGGTTCCAATGGAACAAGGGGAAACCATGTGGTTTGAAATCAGGAAAAGCCTAAGTCAGGGTTGTAGCCTTTTACCATTCAATCTGTATGCTGAGCAAATAACTGTAAAGCTGGACTACAGGAGGAAGGATTGGTGGAAGACGCACTAACAACCTGAGATATGCAGATGACACATCCGTGCCTGCTGGAAGTGAGAGGACTTTGAGCACTTACTGATTATAGCCCTCAGTATGGATTATACCTGAATAAAGAGAAAACAAAAATCCTCACAACAGGACCAATAAGCAACATCATGACAGAAAAAACTGACATTGTCAAGGATTTCAATTTACTTAGCTCCACAACCAACCCCCATGAAAGCAACAGTCAAATCAAATGACTTACTGCATTGGGCAAATCTGTTGCAAAGACGTCTATAAAGTGTTAAAAAGTGAAAATGTCAAGCTAGAGTACTTTCAATTGCCTTATTTACATGTAAAAGCCTGAATGAATAAGGAAGACAGAAGAACTTATGTCTTTGAATTATGGTATTGGCAAAGAATACTGACAGAAGGCCAAAACCACAAACAAACCTGTCTTGGAAGATATACAGTGAGAATGTTCCTTAGAAGCAAGGTTGGCAAGACTTCATCTCATGCACTTCAGAAATGTTATCAGGAAGAACCAGTTCCTGGAGAAGGATATCATGCTTGGTAAAACTGAGGGTCAGTGAAAAACAGGAAGATCCCTAATGAAAGGGAATGACATAATGGCTACAACAATGGACTAAGACACGGCAATGATCATGAGGGTGGTACAGGACTGGCCAGTGTTTCATTCTGTTGTATAAATGGGCACTGAGTCAGAACTGATTCAACAACCAACTCCGTTTTATTTCAGTCAAGAGAATGTATCAAAAACAGCCAAAATACTTAGCACATTAGGGCTTATGCCATGATTTTTTAAATGCAACAGGTGTCTTTTAAGATCCTTTTTACAGTATCATTAAGCTTTACAGTAACTTTTACATCAATTAATATATACATTCCTATGTCTGTGAATTTCATAGCCAATAAATTGAAAAATTCCAAGAAACATGCAAACTGATGTAGAAATTTTCTTCCAGTAGAAAATATAAACCCCAGAATTTAAATACATCCATTTCTTATGTTGAGCTTCTCCATCAAAGAGAGCTCTTTAATTTTAGATTCTAATTCAAGACTGTGAAGGGCAATACAAAATTATAGGGATTTAAAACCAGCTCAAAGCACTAATAGGTGGGAGGAAAAGGACGTATACTCTAGAATTACACTTCTTATATAGTACTAAACCATTCCCCACTAGTAAAAAGAATGTATCTGGAGACCCCCCATGATCCAGCTGGACTCAGTCTCCCCAGTCTCATACCTTTGGTGAGGTGATGAGGACCAAGCCACTCCCCACTGCCCTACTCCCCCCCAAAAAAATCAACCCCATTACCATCGAGTAGATTTGGACTCATAGCGACCCCCATTAGGTTCCAAGGTGGTAAATCTTTACAGAAGTAGATTATTCCATCTTCCTTCTGCGGAGTAGCTAGTAGGTTTGAACCGCCAACCTTCTTGTTAGCAGTCAAATGACTGAGGCACTGTGCTACCACAGGACGCCGTAAAGAGTTAAGGACTTCTCCTACTAACTCTTTCCTTTTCACCCCATCAGAGCAGAAGAGGTAGAGCTATAGCTGTTCAGAGAAGTCTCCAGTGTCTGGGGCAAGGCAAGAAAACTGCTGCAATGATGGAACAAGGATGGAGATAGAGGGCCTGGGGGTTAGCTTTCTCAGCCAGATCTGCTGCACCTTCAGGCTCTGCTGTGATTCAGTTACTAACACAGAGTACCAAGGCCCAGGGTGGGGATGGCAACAATGCATGGTGCCAGTTCCTGAAGTTATTTAAGGAAGGTAACTCCAGGCGTCCCAGGCAGTGACAGTGGAGCAGGGCCATAAGATACCTCCTAGGGTTCAGTTCCTTGGCCTCCTCTGCTACCTTTTTACTTCACTAAGGAACCACAGAAGCATAATGCCTAAGGCACTTGACTGCTAGCCAGAAGGCTGGCGGTTCAAACCCACCAGCCACGCCTCGGAAGGAAGATGGGGTAATCTACTTCCGTAGTGATACTGCCTTGGAAACCCAAGGAGGGGATGATTGAGTCAGGTCTGACTCGACAGCACATAACAACAACAACAAGGAACCACAGAGCTCAGAGTACAGAGCTGGTCCCTCAAAAATTCACATTAGGCTTACCTCCTTACAGGAAGAAAAATCCAGTTCTCTGTGGTACTCACCATTTCCGTGCTCCAGACTCTAAGTCAATGTCCTCTCTAAGCCAAAGAAGTGATAATAGTCCCCAGCTGCCTAGACTGGGCTAGTTCTCTTTGCACCACATCTGGGACCTAAAATGGAAGATGGATGGAGAGGACACAGTGTTGGGTAAGCAGCAAGTGACAAGTTCTTAGACTTCAGCTCTTTTCCTGGCAAGGCTTCCTTCCAGGCTCAAGGCAAAGAAAGCTCCACGGAGGGCATTTAGGACAGAACAGGTCTCTGTTCCAGAGCACACATTTACACTCAACTTCTTGAAGTAAATGTACCTGCATCAACTGGTTATCAACATGCGG
>NW_006922613.1:165829-167228 GCF_000298275.1 Orycteropus afer afer
AGGAGATAGACAGAAAACAAAAAGGAGAAAAGAGGCAAGAAACCTCCTAAAAGCACTGTAATATATAGGTCAAGGTCTGTAATACTGGTGACAGCAACAGGCCCAAAAGGGGCCCAACAGCACAGCCAATAGCAAGAAGCCCGAAAGGGGCCCCACAGCAGTTGGTGGTGACAGATGGCAGAGCCAAGAGGAGCCTGTCCTGAGGGAGCCAAAAGGACCCTTGCGTGGCAGGGAGAAGGCCGTCCTTGCTTGCACTTCAGGAGAAACTGAGAACTACACTGCACTGAAGAAGAGACTTTGCTTCTGATCTTGACCTTGAGTTGTAGCATGTTCCTTAATAAACCGCTTAACTGTTAAGTATGGTCTTTGAGTTCTAGATGGCCACTGCAATGGATTATAGAACCCAGAAGAGAAGTAGAGTGCTGCGGGAGGGCAGCTTGTGTCAGAATTAGTAAAAAGGCTGGAGGGTATTAGGGCTGATCTCTACCTCACAGGAATCACCATCAGCTGATCTTGATGGTGAATTTCATTCCCTCTCTTGAAGTTAGACAGGTAATGTTACTGCTACTAGCACTACTGCTGCCATCATTTTATGACATACTTTTTACAACACGGTAGTGTGGCTGACTCTCCAGGATATTTTCATTACACTTGCCTCCCAAACTGCCCTCCATCCCACTATCTGCTGCTCTGATACTGGGAATACACACAGCTTTAGCTCCAAGAAGCCTTCAACCTATTAAGTGTGGTTCTTTGGTAGGGAAACTGGATTAATTACCAGCATCCAATATCTAGGACTAACTTTTAAGTCCCTGAAAAAAATCACTGGGTACGTGATTGCTACAAGTCATTCATTACCTATATTAACTTCTGTTCAGCCACAAAATTTTACTTGAGGTGGACTAAGTTTGGCCATAAGGCTCCTTAAACAATAACAAAAAAAGTCTGCCTTACAACCAGAGAAATTGCTTGAACTCTGCTCTTACTAAGTATTTTCCTCACGAAATTGCAATAAATATGCTCCTAAATGTATGTACAAGTTAATTCCAACTGTTGTTTCTTAATTCTTCATTTATATTAACTATCTTCAACTATTAGAGTCCAAAAAAACCAACCTCATTGCCATCGACTCAATTTGTACTCAAACCAACAGTATACCACAGCCTAGCATGGCCCCATAGAGGATTCCAACGCTGCAGCCTTTACAGAAGCAGACTGCCACATCTTTCTCAGGCAGAGTGGGTGGTGAGATCGAACTGCCATCCTCTGCATTAGGAGCCCAGCGCTAGTATTTCGCCAGCAGGCCTACTTAACCATTAGAGTAAACCAAAACCAAACCCACTGCCCTGGAGTTGATTCCAATTCAGAGAGTAACCAAAAAAAAAAAAAAAAAAATCAA
>NW_006922613.1:169608-172029 GCF_000298275.1 Orycteropus afer afer
AATGGCCACACAGAACTAACAGACCACACTCACAGGTTATATGGTTTTTAAGGGAAATAACAGGCTACAACTCAGAATCAGGATCAAATTAGAAGTAACAGGATGCAACTCTGGAGACCTGCACTGCTCTCTCAACTGCTCTTAGCCATGCAAGCAAGCAGTTCCCCTTTCTCAGCGGTGCAAGCAAGCCGGCCACCCTTCTCAGCTGTGCCAGTCAATCCTTCTCAGTCACACCACCCAACTTTCCTAGGCAGGCTTCCTCTGAGGCCACCTGTTAGCCTCCTCTTTGCTCTTAGGCCTGGACCCCACTCAGCCTTAGGATTACAGCTCTCAGCACAGCTGGGGCATCTGCTTCTGCCAGAGACAGGCCAGTTTGGCCATCCCACTGCTACTTGCTCTTTACCTGCATGGGCCCAGACTGCAGCAGTTTTGGTTTCCCAGTTCCTCTGATGACCTCTTGCCTAGAGGTACCCAGCTCCACTTCTTAGGCAGACTCACCCACCACCGCCATCTGCCAGTCTCTTGGTTGTCACTGCTTGTACTGCTACCGGTTTCTTTCCCACTCCGCTGTGCTGTGTTTGCTGCTGTTTCTCTGCTTCTCAGGTCTGCTGTCTTTGCCATCTCACACCACTCTCATGCCATCTTCAGTGTAAGCTCTTTTAGGAGGTCCCTTCATCTTTTCTCTCTGTTCTCTTGTCTCTCTTCTTACCTCTATAAACCTCTGTGGAGTTGGCTATTTATGCAAGCAAACTGCTTGTCAATTTCAAGGCATATCGCTCCCAGCTGGACCATGAACAGACCAATCTACTCACTAGACCACAAGTCACTGAATCCTATTGAGTGGATATTCAAGCAACATTTGATAGTAAATCAACAAATCCTTGCAGAGTACATGAAATAGACCAATCACACAACAGACTGTGACCCAACCAGTCATTTTTGGCAGAATTATAAATGCGTGGCCAAACCAAAAAAACAAACCCACTGCCATTGAGTCAATTCCAACTCATAGCAACCACCATTGGGTTTCTGAGTCAGTAAATCTTTGTGGAAGTAGATTGCCCAGTCTTCCTTCCATGAAGTGGCTAGCGAATTTGAATCCCCAACTTTCTGTTTAACAGTTAAATGCCTTAGGCACTGCACCACCAGAGCTCCTTAAATCCATGGCCAGAAAGGTCATATATGAGATAAACCGTTGCACTGCAACATTGGTCCACACAAGTCTACCTTTGGGGACATTGTACCACACTGGCCTGGATGAAAAGAGTCAGAGGAGGGAAACACACAAAAGGGGATAAGAGGGGGCAAGGCAGGGGATAGGGGATATACCAGAAGCAGGATAGAAACTAGGTCCATACTAGAGGGACTGGCCTCTTTCTGTGCTACTGGGCTGGAGGACATGGGGGTTTATTTCTTATGAAGTCAAACCATGTCCACAGTGCAATGGGGTTCTCTTTATAGATTGCCTTTTTGGCCCTGGGTTTGTAGTTTGGCCCAAATGATCTGCTAGGTCACAATATTGCAAAGGGGTTGATTAGTCTATTGTACAAATAGGGTCCATAAAACCACCCAATATGATTAAATGACTTTTCAGGAATTCGTTCCTGCCACTTGTTGTTGTCGTTGTTGTTATGTGGGTTTGAACCGCCAGCCTTCTGGTTAGCAGTCAAGTGCCTTAGGCACTATGCTACCAGAGCTCCTTGCCTCTTGTACTGCTATGCAATTAAATTGTTATGCAAATTAAATAACTGGGGCCTACCTAGTTAATGGGTCAGTTTTGCCATCCTGCTAGGCTTATAAGGCTAATTCCACAGAGGTTGAGGGGGACCTCACTACCATCAAGAAGAGTCTGGAGCAGAGAACATCCATTGGAACAAAGACCTGGGGTCTCTGCACTGAGAACCTCCTAGACAAAGGAAAGAGAAGCTGTAACACTAGCAAGGAGCCATGAAACAGCACAAGACACTGAGAAGCAGTGGCAACCATAGCCAAGGCCAGCAGCAGAGAAAGGGCAGTGGTAGCAACACAAGTAGCAGGAGCCAGGAGACCTGCTTGAGTTGTATCCTGTTACCTCCAAGTTGATCCTGGTCCTGAGGTGTAGCCTGTTATTTCCCAAATAAACCACGTATTATCAGAAGGAAGACTGAGCAATCTACTTCCGTACTGATACCACCTCAGAAACCCAAGGAGGGGTCGCTATGAGTCAAAATCAACTCGTCGGCAGCGATTTTGGTATTTTGGTTGGTTTATGAGTATGGTCTGTGAGTTTTGTGTGGCCGTTTCAATTAATTATTGAACCTAGAAGAGAAGTAAAATGTCATGGCAGGGAGAGCTGGGGTCAGAATCAGTAAAATAAGAAAAAGAAAGAAAACACGTTTTGAAGAGTGGAAGTATGTCTGCCCTCTGTGCCAGAAGAACCAG
>NW_006922613.1:172809-174322 GCF_000298275.1 Orycteropus afer afer
ATGGGAGCTCTGGTAGCATAGTACCTAAGGCACCTGACTGCTAACAAGTAGGCTGGCAGTCCAAACCCACCAGCCACTCCTCCAAAGGAAGGTTGGGCAATCTACTTCCATAGTGATACTGCCTTGGAAACCCAAGGAGGGGTCACTATGAGTCGGGTCAGACTCAAGGGCACATAACAACAACAATGACAGGGATGATCAAAATTTAATTTAGTGACTTCATACTTCAATCCCATGACTACTGTAAAGGATCACATCACCCCCATGAGAAGCAAGCAGAGAACACCAATAAGCTATAGCTTCTTCCACTCAGGTGACTAGCTCCATGCATCACCTATCTTACTGGGAATATGAAACCGTTGTCAGAGGGTACACATTATTCAAAATGAAAAGTGAAGTAAGACTTTGCCTGAGGCAAAGTGAGTCTGATTTGGCTGAGTGCTTCGACAATTAGAATGGCTTCTGCCTATTAATGGATATGGTGGACTGGTCATTTGAGTGCATGAAATTTGAAGCTTAAAGTTTTCTGAAGAAAATAGAAAACATGTGATAAGATTTTTTTAAATGGTACATTGTGATAGTTTGTTGAGATTTACAATACTGCAAATTTCTCAATTCTTTCTGAGTATTTCAGGTAAATTAAGATGTCTCAGAGTAAGAATGAAGGGTGTGACTAATGATCATTTGATGGGTCTTGAAAATTGGCTTTGAAAGAAGGACCTAATCTAGTAGCCAACGAAAGACCAGGAAAATACTTTATATGATTCTTTCGCCCTTGGCATTGAACTCCAAGCATAGAATGGCATTGCTATGTAAAAAAGAAAACCTTTCATGTCTCTCTACATATTTATGGGGACAAGCATTTCTCAGTGCTTATGGTAGGAAAGAAACTGATACTTAGCCTTCTTCCTAGCTTAAAGTAATATGCATGCACAAATTGGTCAACTAAATCACACACAAAAAATTGCTAACAATAAACTCTTCATTCTCAGATACATTTGCTAAATTGTTATTTTGTTTAATAACCATCAAAATTAGCACTATATCATTTTGATTCATTTGTCCACTCAAGAAATACTTGACTGGTGCCTACTATGTCCCAGGCACAGGCTTTGATGACACACCAATAAACAAGGGGCAAAAATTCCAGCTCTTAGGAAGTTTTTATTCTAGTGGAAGGGAGACAAGTGAAATAAATATGTAAATTATATGACAGAAAGAAGTAAGAACTATGGGCTGGGCAGTGAGAGGTGCTGCAACTCTAAACAGGGTGGTCAGGGAGAACAATGACTTGGAAGCGGGGGTGTCGCTGGGTGAGGACCCTCCTGGACAGGTAGCAAAAAAAAAAAAAAAAAAAAAAGGCTGTCAGCCTGAGTGCGCGTAGAACACTGTAAATGAAACCTGTGACCAGAGAGAGTGGGAGAAAGGAGTGGGAGCTCAGGCCAAAGAGGTGAGAGGTGGAGACTGCACACGGCTGTACGGCCCACTCTAAGCATGCTGGCTTTTACTCAGT
>NW_006922613.1:174840-177080 GCF_000298275.1 Orycteropus afer afer
ACAGCCCTTCTATTCTCCCATGATTGATCTCCCTAAGGAGTGTATCTACCTCATGTAAATGTTCAGCTCATATGACTATTGGGCATATTAAGTTTGAGATTTTTAACTCAACATCCAAGTGGATGTTAAGCAGGCAGATGACAGATCTTTCTGAAGGTCATTGGGGGAGGATAGGGCCACTCCTCGGAAGGAAGATGAGGCAACCTACTTCCGTAGTGATACTGCCTTGGAAACCCAAGGAGGGGTCGCTATGAGTCAGGTCCGACTCGATGGCATGTAACAACAACAAGTGGTTCTCAGAGTTCTTTGATGTATGAAAGCAGTTGGATTACACAAGATTGCATAAGGTCACAGAGGGACTGGACTGAATGGAGAAGTCCAAGGATGAATCCTTGAGTCATTCTCAATTCACAGGTTTGGCATATGGAAGGAGATGTGACATGGGAAGGACAGCCAGCCACTAAGGACTTTCACTAAAGATGAAAGTGCAGTATAAGTCAAGTAACAGTCCCAGGAATCATTCAAAAGAAAAAGTTTACCTGTAGAGTCTTGCCATTACAGAAACTTTTATGTACATATTTTCTTTCTTTTTTTTTTTTTTAAATTGTGATTTGGGTGAAAATTTACAGAGCAAATTAACTTTCCATACAGCAATTCATATACACTTTGTCTCATGACATAGACCACAATTTACCACAATGCAACAGCTCCCCTCCCACTTCCTCCCGACAGTTACCTCTTTCCTGTGTCCATCCCTCCATGCACTCCTAACCCCTGACCTATCTGCCTGTGCATAAGCAGCCCTTCTTTCTCCCATGATTGTTCTCTCCAAGGAGCATATCTACCCCAGGCAAATGTTCAGCTCATATGCCTGTCTTTTGTTTGGCTGGAAGCCACAGGTGTGGGTTCAATTTCAGACCTGAAGGGCAGCTAGGGACATAGTCTCAGTGGTTCCACCAGGCTCTATCAGACCAGCAAAGCTGGTTCCCCCCCTCCTTTTTTTTTTCTCCAAATGATTTTGAGTTTTGTTCCACATTGTTCTCCCTCTCTATCCAGGATCTCCTACATAGATCCCCTTCCAAGTGGTTAACAGTGGTAGCCGGGCACCATCTAGTTCTTCTGGTCTCATAGTTGTATAGCTGCAGATTGGATGATGTACCAGTCGCTAGGACTGTTGCCATGAATTTTTGGTTTTCTTCATTCTTCTTTGCTCTGGATGAGGGGAGACCCATCGTTGCATCTAGATGACAGCTTGCAAACTTTTTAAGATCCCAGTCACTACTCGCCAAAGTAGGAGGTAGAACTATGTTTTGTGTAGTATGTAAATTTATTATATATTTTCTTACAGAAAGTTATAGCAGAGTAACAAAAAATCCTTATAAACACAAAACTGTTTACAAGAAGATAAACTATGTGGGAGAAGTAGAATGGAAATACAAGTACAAGGAGAAAAAGAAACAATAAAAAAGGGGAAAAAAAGAATAAGAATTTTCCAACCATCAAAGTGGAGCTTGTTGACAAATTTTTTCAAATGATGGTAGATGTCTCAAGTCTATACCATATCTCGATTCTACTGGAAATATTTAAAAGGGTAATATAATACTTTTATTTTTAAATGTCAATGTTTACAAAATTATACCATAGCAACTTTTCAAACTTAAATGGCAGTACAAACACTGTCCTTGCCACGAGGAGCTTACAGATCAGGGGTTGGCAAACCTTATCTGTAAAGGGCCAGATAGTACTTTTAGGCTTAGGGTCGTATACAACTCTGTCACATATTTTTCCTTTTTTTTTACAACCTAAAAATGCAAGAAACACTCTTGGCTTGAGGGCAGTACAGAAACAGGCCAAGGGTGGGATTCAGCTTATAGGCACCAGTTGGCTCAGCCTGACATTAAAACATATCAAAGATAAAACTGTGGTGTCGAATGGTGTAGCAATGAACACACATAAGTTAGTTCATTTAAGAGGGACTGCAGCTGTGGGTTGGATTATTTGGGGAAATCATGGGGAGTAAGGTGATGTTGGTAGTGGTCACCACTAGATAAGCTCTGAGAAGGACAACCAACCATTGATCAATGTGGCTGACACTTAGAGCACTCTCGTGGGCCAGGCCATTTCTGAAGGCTACACACACACACACACACACACAAGTCACACACAATCCACAACAATTGGAGAGACCATCGCTGCTATCGCTGCTATTACCACTTCATAGAAGAAACTGCCCCCTCTTC
>NW_006922613.1:185154-185729 GCF_000298275.1 Orycteropus afer afer
CATGGGGAAGAACTACATTCAGCTGCCCAGCCACTCAACCAGGCCCAGCCCAGTTGACACACAAACTTAACCACCACATTCCCTTTCCAAAGAAGTATTGAGGTATTTGTCTTCAGTCTCACTATTTTGTCTTCCATCTATTCAATTCTACTCCTTTGTCCATTCGATGTGTTATCTACTTCTGAAAATTTAGTATTAATCTTCTGGATTTCTGTCTGTAGATTTTGTATCATTTCCAATTTTTCTTTTATTTTGTCTTTCATTCTTGTGTTGTTTTCTGGAATAGTTCCAGGGTTTGTCTGTGTTTTCCTTGATATATCTCTCAATCCATTGAAGGAATCTAAACATAATTCTTTTGAATTCCTTATCAGGGAGTTTGAATGCTGCTTCTTCTTCAGGGATATGTTTTGGTTCTGTACCCTGGTCCCTTGTTTCTCCTGCTTTATCTTGCTTCTTTGTGTGGACTGTGATGGTTGTTTCTGAGACATTGTGAGATTGTAGTATTTATATTTAATTGGTGATTGTATGTTGGAGTGATTTGCCCAAGATTTTCATTTTCTTTGTTTTGTTTGGAT
>NW_006922613.1:188463-189994 GCF_000298275.1 Orycteropus afer afer
ATAATTCAAAGGCTGTTGCAGCAGTATATCAACAGGAAATTGCCAGAAACTCAAGCTGGAGTCAAAAGTGGACCTGGAATGAGGGATATCATTGTTGATATTAGATGTATCTTGGTTGAAAGCAGAGAGTACCAGAAAGATGTTTCCCTGTGCTTTCAAATGTGCAAAGGTATTTGACTGTGTGGTTTGTAAAAAATTATGGGTAACATTGTGAAGAATGGGAATTCCAGAACAATTAAATGTGTTTATGAGGAACCTTTACAGAGACCAAGAGGAGTTGTTTGAACAAAATAATGGAATTTTAATGGTTTAAAACCATGAAAGATGTGCATCATGGGTAGTATTCTTTCACCATACTTATTCAATCTGTATGCTTTGCAATAATCTGAGAAGCTGGACTATATGAAGTAGAATGGGGCATTGGGATAGGAAGGAGATTCATTAACAATGTACCATATGCAGATGACACAACCTTGCTTGCTGAAAGTGAAGATGATCTGAAGCATTTACTGATGAAGATCAAAGACTACAGCCTGCAGTATGGATTACAGCTCAGTATAAAGAAAATCAGAACTCTCACAACTGGACAAATAGTTAACATCATGATAATTGGAGAAAAGACTGGTGTTGCCAAGGATTTCATTTTACTTGGATGCATAGTCAAAACTCATGGAAGCATCAGTCAAAAAATCAAATGATGTATTATTGCCCTGGGCAAATCTGCAGCAAAGACCACTTTAAAGTGTTAAGTGCAAAGATGTCACTTTGCAGATTAAGGTGCACCTGACTCAAGCCATGGCATTTTCAGTAGCCTTTTATACATATGAAAGCTGAAATGAATAAGGGAGACTGAAGAAGAGTTCATGCCTTTGAATTTTGGTGTTGATGAAGAATATTGAAAATACCATGGAATGCCAGAAGAAGAAACAAATCTGTCTGGGGAGAAATACAGTCAGAATACTCCTTAAAAGAATGTCCTTCCTGATTTTAAACCATGCAGTATTCCCTTGCTCTGTTTGAATGACTGCCTCTTGGTCTATGTACAATTACATTTTCTGGAATTCCCATTCTTCACAATGTTATCGATAATTTGTTATGATCCACACAGTCAAAAGCCTTTACATACTCAATCACACAACGTTTCACTGCACTTCATAAAGTTTTCCAGTAATATATTAAACAGTGTTTCACTGCTATTCATAAGGTTTTCAGGGGCCAGTTTTTTCAGAAGTGGATGGTCCCATTCTTCCCAGTCTGTCTCAGTCCGGAAGCTCCATTGAAACCTGTCTACCACGGGTGACCGTGCTTGTATTCGAAATACCATGGCATAGCCTCCAGCTTCATAGCAACATGCAAGCTCCCATGTTGTTGTTGTTGTTGTTATGTGCTGTCGAGTCGGCCCTGACTCATAGCGACCCCTCCTTGGGTTTCCCGGTATCACTACGGAAGTAGGATTGCCCAACCTTCCTTCCGAGGAGTGGCTGGTGGGTTTGAACCGCCAGCCTTCTGGTTAGCAGTCAAGTGCTTTAGT
>NW_006922613.1:190359-192126 GCF_000298275.1 Orycteropus afer afer
CAAGGGAAGACAAACCATGAAACATAAACCAACAGACCAGACATCAACGATTCTAAAGACAGACAATATTTATTTGCAAATCACCTATCTCTTTAAGGAATATGGGTATTAGAAATCTTTGATAACTGAAATCCACTGTTTAGGTTATATGCGCGTTTAAGAATACGACCTTTTCGAATAGAGGAAATAAAGACAGCGTCAGAGATCCTCCTTCCAAGCCCAAATTGAGCGGGTCGAGCCCTCTGAGTCCGCGCACAAATCTCCTCCCTTTCCGCCCCAAGAGACAGAAACTCCGGAAGCGGAATTGCGCGTCCGCTGGCCTGCAGCCGTGTTTCTTTGCGTAGTAGCCCTGTCGTGAAGTGTTTTTCCGCATGTGTCTTGCCTTGCCGGCTGTGTTACCAAGAGCCCCTTGCCGGGGTCTGAAGTCGCTACTCTGGTCTCCTGCTCAGCCCTGGCCTCTCGGTCCTCATTGAGCTGCTCCAGAACCGCGGGACTTCTTTGAGCCGGCCTGAATCCTGGGCCTGCTGCGATCGCCAAACCTTGTCCGAGAACCCCGGTCCACGCCCCACACTCGGCCGCGCCCGAGTGGACCACGCGGCTGCTTTCAGCGTGTCGGGATCGCAGAGTAGGTTGGACCCTGCTGTCGGTGCAGTAACAGGTAAAATCATGTGGCTCCTAGCTAAACAAAAGTGTAGTTTGCAGACGAGCAGCAGCAGTTTCGCTTGAACATTTCAGAGAAATGCAGAGTTAGGAGCCCGTGGAAGCCCAGGATAGTTAGCCTGAGTCTAAATGCCCTGCTCCCACTTCCTCCAATCTGCCGGTCACCGTGCTCGTCTTTGCTTTTTGCACCTCATCAAGGCAGGACTTCTGTTGAGTGTTGCTGGGCATGCAAAAAGACTTTGGTGAGGAATATATCTCCTCCGCTTTCAATGGTTATTATCTTTAAGCACACGAAGAATTCAGAGCCATGAGTTGGAACTAGCACTTGGATTTGGAAACATATTCATCCCTATTTCAGGAGGAAAATATTTTTAAAAAAGGCGCATTCAAGGAGTTTCTTTGGCTTAAGGCAGAAATTTCATCATGATTGTGAGAAACAGTATGACCCGGCCTGCTTCATCTAGTGTAAAATGTGACGTAGCTGAGCAGTCTGAAAACGGGGGCTGAACGATTTGTAGGGATCACACACCAAGTGTTTCTCTAAGATCTTGAGGATTGCATGAGGCGGGGGCCGTGTGCAATTGAAATGTGAGTCAATCACCATTTCTGCAACCAGAGAGCCACGCTGCTCTCCCCAGGGAAGAAAGTCTGCCTGGGGAAGTTGCTGATGGGCAAGAACCTGTCACGCTCTCTTCTCTCAACACTGTCTTCTCCCATCATTCTCCCGTTCCAGGTCCCAGACATGCTACAGAGAAAATTAATCCAGTCTAGGCAGCTGGGGACCTGGGGTGACCGTCTCGCACATCCCTGCACTCATGAGTGAGAATTGCAGCTGCTCTGACTGGCTGTGTGGACCAAACACTCATTTGCCTGCAGACTGCCTGCTTCCACTTCCATCCCTCTTACTTAAGTGGCTTCTTGGTTTTTAGAGAGGACATTCCATTAGACTTTGAGAAACTGGAACAGGAAATGGTGAGTACCAAGGAGAACTGGGTAATTCTTAGTAAAAAGGGGTAAGGTTATATGTGATTTGGTGGGGTACCAGCTATGTGCTCTGTGCTCTGTTTCTTCTGTGAGGGGAAGGGTGACAGAAGATGCCAAGGGATT
>NW_006922613.1:192779-194168 GCF_000298275.1 Orycteropus afer afer
AATTGGATTAGAATCCAAAATTAAAGTGTTTTCTTTTGCTTGTTGTTGTTGTTTGCCGTCAAGTCAGACCCGACTCATAGCGACCCCTCCTTGGGTTTCTGAGGCAGTATCACTACGGAAGTAGATTGCCCAACCTTCCTTCCGAGGAGTGACTGGGGGGTTTAGCTAAATATATGAGTTGAGTATATTTAAGTTCTGAGGGTGACATTTTCCAATGTAAGGAAATTTTTGCATCACTTAGTTATGTTTCTGCTGAGAATAATTTAATGGTTGTAAATAGAGCTTCTAAAGCACAGAGGATTGCCTATTTTAACTGATGGAAAAGTCACTTTTAAGCTTACTGACATATTGAAAAGGATCTTAGCGACTCCTACTACCTTTAGCATATTCCGCCAGAACCCTAATGTGCTAAAGCTTCTCATCATTTTGGCAACGTTCTCACTGGTATAAAAGGACGGACAGACTGATATCTCTGGCCTCTGTTTAAACGAGAGCCCTGAGTTCGTTTTTATATGAACAATAATATTAGAGCATTTCAGAATGATGTAGGCCCTAAGTGATTACATTTCAGATGGTTTTATACTTATAAATGGGAATTCCTAAGGACTATATTGAATATCAATTGATTTATTTTATATTTAAAAGTGCAGTTGTTGTGTTTTTCCAGTCGGCTCCGACTCGACAGCAGTGGGTTTTGTTCCCTTTAAGGATCCAGTGTGAATATGAACATAAGAAGGATGCTTTGTGGACACTTGTTTCTCCTCTTGTTCTTATCCAGATTGCTCTTTCCAAGCTATCTTCAGATTACCAGCTTTAATGTAGAATTTCTTAAGCATCTTTCAAATTTTTCTTTTTATTTTTTCCCCCAAATGGATTATTTTATTATTCTTTATTACAGGTAGGATTCAAACTTATTTTTTATTTTTAAAATTTTTAGAAGAAAAAAAGTAAAAATCACCTACAATCCTATAAGCTAATCCTAAAAGTAACCACCGTTAATGTTTTTGGATATTCACAAAATAAACAAATACAAACATAGTTTGTAAAATGAATCTTCTTATAACTCACACTTTGCTTAACAGTCATGCCCTGTAAAACTTTCTTTAATGATGGAAATGTTCCAAAGCTGTGCTATCCAGTAGAGTAGACAGTAACCACATGTAGCTATTGGGCATTTAAAATGTGGCTAGTGTGAGTAAGGAATTTCTTTAAAAATTAACTTTTAAGTTAATAATGATAATAAATTAAAAAATTAGTTTTTAAATGAATAATAATACATAGCAACACATACACCAGTTCTGCAGTTCCTACATATATAGTTCAGTGACATTGATTCCATTCCTAAAGTGGTGAACCATTGTTACATTCCTTTTCTGAGTTGTTCCTCCC
>NW_006922613.1:194283-195027 GCF_000298275.1 Orycteropus afer afer
GATGCAACATCTTCCCACTTCCTCCCCATAGCCACCTCTTCCCTATGTCCTTCCCTCCCATGCACTCCTGCCCTCCACGCTGTCTCCCTGTGCACGTACAGCTCTTCTGTTCTCCCATGATGGATCTCTCCAAGGAGTAGTATGTCTACCTAATGTAAATGTTCAGCTCATATGCCCTTCTTTTGTTTAGCTGCAAGCCACGGCAGTGGGTTCAATTCCAGACTTGAAGGGAGCTAGGGGCCATAGTCTGAGTGGTTCCACCAGGCTCTATCAAACCAGCAAACCTCCCCATCCCCTTTTTTTAAAATAATTTTGAGTTTTGTTCACATTGTTTTCCCACTCTGTCCAGGATCTCCTACATAGATCCCCTCCCGAATGGTTGGCAGTGGTAGCCAGACACCATCTACTTCTTCTGGTCTCATAGTTGTATAAGTTGAGGATTGCATGGTGTACCAGACCCTTGGACTAATTGTTTGCATGCATCTTTCATTTTCTTCATTCTTTGCTCTGGACAAGGAGAAACTCATCATTGCATCTAGATGGCTGCTTGCAAGCTTTTTTTTTTTTAATTTTTATTGTGATTTGGGTGAAAGTTTATGGAGCATATTCATTTCCATACAGCAGCTCACATACACTTTGTCTCATGACTTCGACTGCAAATTCCTGCAATGCAACAGCTCCCTTCCCACTTCCTCCCCATAGTTAACTCTTCCCTGTGTCCTTCCCTCCTATGTACTCCTGCCC
>NW_006922613.1:205037-206137 GCF_000298275.1 Orycteropus afer afer
TGTACAAAAGGGTTCGTCTTTGCTGTCTGTACCTCCCATGAACCTATGTCTTCCTCTTCTTCAGTGCCACCATGTTGATCTCTCACTTTTGGTACATTGCCCTTCTCTTTACCCAAAGCAATACTTGTCTCTACCTATATAACAGTGTTCTCTCCCTTCCTCTCCCTCCCCTCCTACCTTGGTAACCAACAAAAAAAAAATTTCCTTCCTTATATAAACCTTTCCTTGACTTTTTATAGTAATGGACTAATACAATATTTGTCCTTCTGTGATTGACTTATTTCACTTAGCATAATGTCCTCCAAGTTCATCTACATTATGCAGTGTTTTGCAGATTCTACATTATTCTTTAGGATAGTAATCCATTGTGTGTGTGTGCCATAGTTTGGTTATCTCTTTTTCTGTTGATGGGCACCTGGGTTGTTTCTATCTTTTGGTTATTGTAAATAGTGCTACAGTGAAAATGGCGTATATCTGTTCTTGTCCTGGCTCTCACTTTAGGATATATACATAGTAATGGAATGGCTGGGTCAAATGGTATTTCTAATTCCAATTTTTTAAGGAATCACCATACTGCTTTCCACAGTCGTCGTATCATTTTACAGTCCCACCAGCAGTGTATGAGAGTCCCAATCTCTCCACATTCTCGCCAGCATTTGTTATTTTCTGTCGTGCTGAACTTGGCTGCTAGTGTTGGGGCTACATGGTATTGTGTTGTTTTGATTTGCGTCTCTCTTAGGAGCTCTGGTGGCATAGTGCCTAAGGCATTAGACTGCTAACCAGAAGGCTGGCAGTTCAAACCCTCCAGCCACTCCTCAGGAGGAAGGTTGGGCAATCTCCTTCTGTAGTGATACTGCTTTGGAAACCCAAGGAGGGGTCACTATGAGTCAGGTCTGACTCGACGGCACATAACAACAACAACAACAATGGCTAATGATCATGTGCATTTTTTCCTATGTTTGTTGGCCACCTGAATATTCTCTTTTGTGAAATGCCTATTCATGTCTTCTGTGCATTTTTTAATTGGATTATTTGTCTTTGTTGTTGAGGTGGTAGAGTTTTCTATAAATTCTAGAAATAAGTCCCTTGTCAGATAAGTC
>NW_006922613.1:208987-209830 GCF_000298275.1 Orycteropus afer afer
GGTTTTTGTATCAAGGTTATCCTTGCTTCATAAAATGAATTTGGGGAGGATTCCATCCTTTTCTGTGTTCTGGAATAGTTTGAGTAGGATTAGTGTCAGTTCTTCTCTGAATGTTTGGTAGAATTCTTTGGTGAACCATCTGGTCCAGGACTTTTTTTGGTGGTAACTTTTTTATGACCTATTCAATTTCTTCTTTTGTAATGGATATGTTCAACTTTTGTACATCAGTCTGTGTTAGTTAGGTAAGTAGGGTGTTTCTAGAAATCTGTCCATTTCATCCAGCTAAACCCACCAGCCATTCCTTGGAAGGAAGTTTGGGCAATCTACTTCTGTAGTGATACTGCCTCAGTAACCCAGGGAGGGGTCGTTATGAGTTGGGGCCGATTTGACAGCACATAACAACAACAACAACAACAGTTCTTTATAGTATGCTGATATTATCCTCTTTATTCCAGTTGGTTCTGTTGTGATGTCACCCATTTTGTTTCTTACTTATGTTATTTGTATTCTCTCCCTCTTTTCGTTTGTTAACTTTACCAGTGGTTTGTCAGTTTTCTTAATCTTTTCAAAAAACCAGCCTCTAGTCTTGTCCTTTTTTTTTTTTCCTATTGTCTTCCTATTTTCTGTTTCATTTATTTCTGACCGAATCTTTATTATTTCCTTTCTTCTGTTGACTATAGGCTTTTCTTGCTGTTCTTTTTCTAATTGTTGGAGATGTTGGTTTAAAGTGTCGATTCTAGCCCTTTATTCTTTTTTGCTTACTCACTGATCTGCACTGAACACGTTCCCTTGTTACCCTACCGAGAGGGACCAGGTCTTCGGGAGCAAGGTAAGCACAGGCGT
>NW_006922613.1:213574-228871 GCF_000298275.1 Orycteropus afer afer
GGTGCGGGATCGGGCAGTGTTTCGTTCTGCTGTGCATGGGGTCGCTATGAGTCGGAAACGACTCGACGGCACTTAACAACAACAACAACAACATTCTTTTTTGATGTGTTCATTTATTGCTATAAATTGGCATCTCATTTTTTATTTCTTCTCTTACTCGGTCATTCTTTTTTTTTGGATCTTCTATATTTCTTTCTTTTTTTTTTTTTAATTGTGATTTGGGTAAAGATTTACAGAGCAAATTCACTCTCCATACAGCAGTTCACATACATTTTGTCTCATGACATTGACCACAATTTATCCCAATGTAACAGCTCCCCTCCCACTTCCTCCCAATAATTACCTCTTCCCTGTGTCCATCCTCCATGCCCTCCTGCCCCCTGAGCTGTCTCCCAGTACATAAGCAGCCCTTCTTTCTCCCATGATTGTTCTGTCCAGGGAGTGTATTTACCTCAGGTAAATGTTCAACTCATATGCCTGTCTTTTGCTTGCCTCGGAGCCACAGGTGTGGGTTCAATTCCAGACCTGATGGGCAGCTAGGGGCCATAGTCTCAGTGGTTCCACCAGGCTCTATTGGACCAGCATACCTGGTACCCCCCCACCCTTTTTTTTTCTCCAAATGATTTTGAGTTTTGTCTACATTGTTCTCCCTATCAAGGATCTCCTACATAGATCCCCTTCCAAGTGGTTGACCTTGGTAGCCAGGCACCATCTAGTTCTTCTGGTTTCATAGTTGTATAGGCTGCAGATTGGATGGTGTACCAGCCGTTAGGAGTGATTATATCCATGAAGTTTTGGTTTTCTTCATTCTTCTTTGCTCTGGACGGGGAGAGACCCATTGTTGCATCTAAATGGCAGCTTGCAAGCTTTTAAGATCCCAGTTGCTATTCGCCAAAGTAGGAGATGGAACAATGTTTTGTGTAGTATGTTATGCCAATTGAGCTTGATGTCCCCTGCGACTATGGTCCCAAGCCCACAGGTTCAATTACTCGGCCCCTCTGGGTACCTGGCTTTGACCAAACAGTGACTACCACCTTGCCTCTTGTCAGCTCTACTGTACACCTGGGAATTCAGATCATACATGTAAACTTATAGGACCATTGTGTGCCAACCCTATACATGTTCTTGTTATCTGGTCATTCTTAAGGAAGGTGTTACTTAGTTTCTATGTGTTTGCTCTTTTTCCATTGATTTTCCTATAGTTCATTTCTAGTTTTGTAACACTGGGATCTGAGAAGATGCTTTGCAGTATGTTCATGTTTTTAAATTTATTAAGGCTTGCTTTATGGCCTAACATATGGTCTATGATGGAGAATGTTCCATGTGCACTGGAAAAGAATTTAGATTATGTTGTTGGATGAAGTGCTCTGTAGATGTCTATAAGGTCAAGTTGGTTGATAGTTTTGTTTAGCTCTTCTGCATCTTTGTTGATTTTCTTTCCAGTTGTTCTATCTTTCATTGAAAGTGGTGTATTAAAGTCTCCTATTATGACTGTGAAGTCTTCTTTTGTGTTTTCAATTCTGTTAAGGTCTGATTATGTATCTTGGGGCTCTTTCATTGGGTCCATAATTGCTCATTATGGTTATATCTTCTTGTTCAGTTGATCCTTTAGTCATTCTATAATGCCCTTCCTTGTCTCTTAAGGTGGTTGTTGTTTTAAAGTCAGTTTGATCAGAAAGTAATATTGCCTGCTGCTCTTTTTTGTTGCCATTTGCTTGATACATCTTTTCCAACCTTTCCTATTTAGTCTGTTTTTGTCTTTGTCTCTAATTTGTGTTTCTTGTAGACAGCATATTGATGTGTTACATTTTCTTATCCAGTCTGCAACTCTCTGTCTTTTGAGTGGTGTATTTAATCCTTTAACATTCAGTGTAATTATTGACAAGTATGAGTTGGTTGCTGTCATTTTGTTACAAGTTTTTTCAGGTGTTCTGGGTTTCTTTGTTCCATGTAATTTTCTGTGCTGAGCTAACTATGTTTATGAATCATGTTATCATTTCCTTTGTTGCTATTTTAATATTTGCTTAATATTTGTGCCTGTCCTGTTTTTTATCGTGATGTGAATGTTTATCATTTTTCTTTGAGGTTATCCTATGATGCATAATTTTCTCTCCAAGTTTAGAACAGTCCAATCTGACTTACAACTCTCTTGACTTCCTTACCATTTAGAAGTTCTGTAACTACACTATTTTTCCCCTATCTCTGCTTTGTAGTTGTCCTCATTTGCCAATTAATGTCTCTGGATCCCTGTTTACAGTCTTGTAAGCTTATTTTACTTTGGATAGTTACATAACTGTGTTGGTTTCTGGGTTATGCCATCTTGTGTATTAATGATCGGTTGTTGTTTGCTATTATTGGTTCTCTGATCAAAGGATTCCCTTTAGTGTCTCTTGTAAGGTTAGTCTGGTTTTAACAAATTCTCTTAATTTCTGCTTAGGTGGAAATCTCCTAATTTCACCATTGTATTTGAGGGACTATTTTGCCAGGTATATAATTCTTAGGAGCTCTGGTAGCATAGTGCCTAAGGCACCTGACTGCTAACCAGAAGGCTGGTGGTTCAAACCCACCAGCTACTCCTCGGAAGGAAGATGGGGCAATCTACTTCTGTAGTGACACTGCCTCGGAAACCCAAGGAGGGGTATCTATGAGTCGGGTCCGACTCGACAGCACTAACAACAACAACAACAACAACATATGATTCTTAGTTGGAAATTTTTCTCTTTCAGGGTTTTATATATACCATCGCTAGCATGATTTCTGCTGAGAAATCAGAGCTTATTCTTATTGGTTGTCCTTTGTAGGGAACTTTTTGTTTTTCCCATGCTGCTTTCAGGATTCTTTCTGTGTCTTTCCTTTTGGTGAATTTGATGATGGTATGTCGTGGGTGATTTTCTTTTGGGGGTCTATCCTGTTTGGGGTTCATTAGACTTCCTGAATGGATATATTCTCATCTTTCATCATATCAGGGAAGTTCTTTTCCAACAAATATTGGACATCTTGGACAATTTTATCAGTGTTTTCTTTTTCTCTTACTCTTCTGGAATTCAGATTACACGTAGGTTTTTCCTTTTTATGGTATCCCACATGAACCTTAGACTTTCTTCATTTTCTTTTGATCTTTTTTCTGATTGATCCCTTTCCAAAGAAGTATTCAATCTTATTAATTCTGTCTTCAATCTTAGTAATTCTGTTTTCCATTTATTCAGGTCTACTCCTTTACCCTTTCAATGTGTTACCTATTTCTGAAAGTTTAGTATAAATTTTCTGGATTTCTATGTGTAGATTTCATATCATTTCTGATTTTTCATTTATTTTGTCATTTTATTCTCTTCCAAAATTGTTCTAGGGTTTTTCTGTGTTTTTCTTAATTTTGTCAGTGTTTTCCTTGATCTGTCTCTTAATCCTTTGCAGGTACCTACACATAATTCTTTTGAATTCCTTGTCAGGGAGTTCCAATGCTGCTGCTTCTTCAGGGATATGTTCTGGGTCTGTATCCTGGTCCCTTGTTTCTACCACCTTATATTGCTTCTTTGTGTGGTCTGTGATGGTCTGTTTTCTCTGAGACATTGTGACATTGTTGTATTTAGATCTCTGCTAACTGTGAAGAATAGTTAAGGGTGAGTCAGGCTCTTCTTGGTGGTCATTTATTGTTGGCTAGTTGGTAGAGAAGGAAGTGGTGGCTCTCACTCAGTAAGTGGAGCTGCAGGAGGTGTGGATGCGGTTGTGTCGTACGGGCACCCTACTTTCTCCCACTCAGAGGAAAACAACAATTGGAAAACCGTAAAAAAAAAGTGAAAGCAAGCAGACAAAAAACGTTGCACATAAACACACAGGAACCATCACCAAAAATAGGAAAAACAAACAAACAACAACAACAACCCCCCCCCCCACTGGCCAATATCTGGGGAGGGAGCAATGAGAGAAAAGAGGTATGGTAGAATCATGAAGAAAAAAATGTGAAAAATGCAAAAGGAAAAACAAGGAATGAGGTTAATTAACCATGAGAAAGAAAAACATGGGAACCAGAAACAGAAATGACAGAAAAAGCAGAAAACTAGACCCTGGGAAGGGAAGAATGAAGAATAATAATAAAAAGGATGAAAAAAATAAAAGTAATAATTTTAAAACAGACAAAAACAAACAAACTAGAAAAAAAAAGAAAAAATATCTAGGCAGGGTGGGCCAGAGCACCCAGGCTCCATCAGAGCACACAAACTGGGATGGAATTCTGGAATACCCAGAAGGTGGGTGGGAGTGAGGGATGGCCACACCTCCATTTGCGAAGAGGGTATGGAGTGTAAAAGTAATAAGGGGAATATTGCACCTTTCCAGTCATTCGCCTCTGGAATGTCCTTGCAGTTTCTGGCAAGTGGAGCCTATTCTTAGTCTCTGGAATCTGAGAGAATGCTTTTGCTTTAAATATCCAAAATGATCAAAGCTTGTTAACGTTCAAAGTGGCTGTGCCCTCCAGACAGGCAAAAGTCCACAGCTCAGCTAGTCTTCCTCTTTGCTGCTTCCCCTTTTATTCACCAGCCACCAGTGCAGTCCCCTGTGCAACCCCTGGATAGCAGCACCTACTTTTACGTTAATCTTAGGTCCTTGGCAATGTCCAAGCTGTCTGTGCTGTCAGGATCGCTGACAGCCCGCAGCTCTGTGTGTCACCTTTTTCGGTGTTTACATGCAGGTTCTTCTACTACTTGGAGTTTAGTCCACTTCTATATTCTTCCCTTCAAAGCTGAGGGCTCCAAGATTATCTTCTGTATCTGTGTTAATTGGTTCCCCTTTTCTTTGTTGAAGAGGGTCTGTGTAGTTTGTCTGCTTATTCTGCCATCTTACCAGAACTCTCCCAACTCAAATCTTCTGCATGTGGAAATGTTGTTGTATCAGCATCTTTGTTGATACTGTTCTTTGTCTGTTGAATGATGTTGGTACCCTATAGAAAGTCAACTGACCAAAGGATGAGGTTCCTTATAGACTGTCAATTCTATTGCATTGTTTGTGTGTTTGTCATTGTACTAGTATGACATTGTTTTGATTAGTTTAGCTTTTTAGTAAGTTTTGAAGTCCTCCTACTTTATCTTTTTTGGGATTGTTTTCATTATCTGGGACATATGGGATTCATATGAAATGCCATCTGAATTTGAGGATTGTTTAATATATTTCTGCAAAAGAACACCATTGGGATTTTGATGTGGATTGTGTTGAATCTGTATAACTCTTTGAGTAGTACTGATATGTTAACAGTATTAAGTTTTCCTGTCCATGAAGATGGAATGTCTTTGAATTTAATTTTGTTGTTAGGTGCTATCAAGTCAGTTCAGGCTTTTAGTGACCCTGTGTATAATGGAGTGAAACACTGCCTAGTTCTATGCTGTCTTCACATTCATTGCCCATCGTTCTAGGCTCTGTCAATCCATTTCATTAAGGGTCTAAATCTCTACTTTACCAAGAATAATGTCCTTCTCCAGGGACTTGTTCCTCCTGATAACATGTCAAAAGTCCATTTATTGAAGTTTCTCCCTTCTTGCTTGTAAGGATCATTCTGGCTGTACTTCTTTTTTTAAAATTTTTTATTTTTACACTGTTCTCTCACCTCCTCTCCCACCCTTAGAAAGTTTTCTGCCCTATATAAACAATCTCTTGACTTTTTACAATGATGAATTAATATGATATTTGTCCTTTTGTGGTTGACTTATTTCACTCAGCATAATATTCCACAAGTTCATCCCTGTTATGTGGTGTTTTGGAGATTCTGCATTATTCTTTAGTGTTGCATAGTGTTCCATTGTGTGTATGGACCACAGTTTGGTTATCTATTCTTTTGTTAATGGGCATCTGGGTTGTTTCCATCTTTTTGCTATTATAAATAGTGCTACAGTGAACATAGGTGTACATAAATCTGTTGTTGTCCTAGCTCTCACTTCTTTAGGATATATACCTAGTAATGAGATTGCTGGATTAAAGTGTTTCTAATTCTAACTTTTAATGGAATCATCATACTGTTTCCACAGTGGTTTTATCATTTAACAGTCCCATCACCAGTGTATTAGAGTCCCAATCTCTCCACATCCTCACCAGCGTTTGTTATTTTCTGTCTTGTTGAACTTTGCCATTAGTGCTGGGGTGAGATGGTATTTTACTATTGTTTTGATTTGCATCTCTCTAATGGTTAATGAGCTGGTGGTGTAGTGCCTAAGGCATTTGACTGCTAACCAGAAGGCTGGTGGTTCAAACCCACCAGCCACTCCTTGGAAGGAAAGTTGGGCAATCTACTTCCATAGTGATACTGCCTCAGAAACCCAAGGAGGGGTTGCTGAGTCATATCCCACTCGATGGCAATAGAGTTTGGTTGTTTTTTGGAATGGCTAATGACAGTGAACATTTCTTAATGTGTTTGTTGGCTGCCTGAATATCCTTTTTTGTGTTTTTTTGGCAGTGTTTCCTCCCCTCCCCTTCCATCCCTGGTAACCAACAAAGAAGATTTCCTTACATATATAAACCTTTCCTTGACTTATTACAGTAATGAACTAATCCTTCTGTGATTGACTTAGTTCACTCAGCATAATGTCCTCTAAGTTCATTCATGTTATGCAGTGTTTTGCAGATTCTACATTATTCTTTAGTGTTGCATAGTCTTCCATTGTGTGTATGTAGCTCTGGTGTCATAGTGCCTAAGGCATTTGACTACTAACCAGAAGGCTGGCAGTTCAAACCCACCAGCCACTCCTTGGAAGGGAAATTGGGCAATCTACTTTTGTAGTGATACTGCCTTGGAAACTCAAGGAGGAGGTCACTATGAGTTGGATCTGGCTCCACGACAGTGAGTTTGGTTTTTAGTTTGGCATCTGTTGGAGGGATTTGCCCAAGATTTTTGTTTTCTTTGGATGTATCTGAGTAAGCAGGGTAGTGTGCTCCTCTATTCCCTAGTTGGCAGGACTTATGTACTCACCACCTGTCTTTTTTCCAGTCGTCGGCCTCCTCTATGTCCTTGACGAGCAGAGACTATTCTCAGATCCCTGGAATCTGAACGAGAATGCTGTCCCTTTAAATATCCAAAATGGCCACTGCTTGTAAACATTCCAAATTGCTGTGCTGTCTGGACAGCCGAAAGTCTACAGCTCAATTTGTTTCCTTCTTTGCTTTTTTCTTTTATAGTCATTAGCATGCACTTGGTGAGCTGGGCTTATTTTTAGGTTAATTCTCAGGTCCTAACACCACTTGAAAATAATCACACTGTCTATGCTGTTACAATAACTGACAGTCAGCAGGTACTTTTGTCTTCTTATTCACTGTTTTCATTCAGGTTCTTCTACTAGTTGGTGTTTAATCCACTTTTGTATCCTTCCTTTCAAAGCTCAGGGCTCCAGGATTATCTTCTGTATCTGTTGTGTCAATTGCTTTCTCTTTTCTTTGTTGAAGAGGGTCTTTGTAGCTTGTCTACCTTATTCCACCATCTTATTGGAAGTTTCAGAAAAATACAGTGCCTAAGGCACTTGTCTGCTAACCAGAAGGCTGGTGGTTCAAACCTACCAGCCACTCCTTGGAAGAAAGGTTGGGCAATCTACTTCCATAGTGTTATCACCTTGGAAATCCAAGGGGGGGTCGCTATGAGTCGTGTCCGACTCCATGGCACGTAACAACAACAGCAACAGTTGACGTTCCACTCCCCCCTTTTCTTTTCTTTCCCTACTTTAAATATGACATGTTTTCTGTTTGAAATTATTTATGTTCATTTTATTGAGAATTCCTTGTGTGTGATGAGTCTCTTCCCTTTTTGCTTTTGGCATTCTTTCTGTGCTTTTATCTTTTGGCAATTTGATTACAGTTGCTATGTGTGTGCTTTGAGTGATTCCTTCTTGAAATTCTTTGAGCTTTTTGGATATCCAGGTCTGTGTCTTTCCATCAAATTTGGGAGCCATTATTTCTACAAATAATTTTTTCTGCCCCTTTCTCTGTCACTTCTCCTTTGGATATACCCCTCATGCATATATTGGTCTACTTCATGTCGTCCCATGAATCCCTCTGGCTTTGTTCACTTTTTTACATTCTTTATTCTTTCTGCTCCTAAAATGGAATAATTTCATTGGTTTTCTATCCAAGCTAGGGAGTCCCTAGGTGCTGAGTACTTGCCTGTTGGAGTCTATTAGCTGAAAGGCCTGTGCTTTATAGCCACCCAGAAGCACCACCAAGGGTCATTTTAATATGGTTGTACTAATACCTTATTGTTTTTTGTTTTCTGTTTCTTTCTTTCTTCTTCTTTTTTTTTTTTTGTCTTCTGATCTTTTCTGCCTTTTCTGGTCTTAATTAGTGTTTTTATGTAATTTTGATTACCACACTTAAGGAGCTCCAGTGGCCGGTTGCCTAGAGGTTAAAAGTATTTGCCTGCTAATCAAAAGGTCAACACTTAGAACTTAACAGCTGTTCTGCAGGAGAAACATGAGGCATTTTGCTTCCATAACGGTTTTTTATAGCTTTGGAAACCCTATGGGGCAGTTCTACTCTGTCCTGTAGGGTCACTGTGAGTGGAGTCAACTTGATGGCAGAGGGTTCACCACACTTAGCATATCAATTGTGTTAGTTTTTTACCTTTTATTTTTTCCTCAGTGGTTTCTCTAGAGTGTATATTATACATGCATAACCAACAAAAGTCCATTTTAAAATTATACTGTACTACATCATGTGTAGTATATTATAACATTATCCTCAGTTACTCCTTCCTGTTCATTTTTCATTTCAGTTATGTGTCTCTATTGGATTGTTAAAATTTTTAACTAACTGCTAATCTGTTACATTAATTAAGAATAAGAAAGAAATTATATTTTATTTTCTTATCCTTCTCATGTTCTTCCCTTTTTTCTGTGCATTTGTTTTTCTGAACTGTATCATTTTCCTTCTCTTCTATGAAGATCTTCCTTTATCATTTCTTGCAAGTCATATATTGACAACAAATTTTGTCCAAAATTGATTTGTGTGAGAATGCCTGTATTTTTTTTTCACTTGTAAACAACAGTTTTTCTGTATGGAGAATTTTGTTTTTTGTGCTTTTTTTTTTTCCCCTCTAATACTTGTAAATATTTCATTCCAGTCTCTTCTTGGTTGCATGGCTTCTGAGGGCAAGTCTACTGTGCTTTGTAATCTTGCTTCTCTATAAGGGAGGTTGGTTTTATCCTCTGGAATCTTTCAGCATATTCTTTTCATTTTCTGTAGTTCAAATATGATATGACTGACTGTACATTGTTTCTATTTATCCTGCTTATCTGAGCTTCTGAATCTGTGTCTCTCATTAATTTGTGAGATTATCAGCAATCATCCCTTGAAATATTTCCTTTAATTTTTTCTTCTTTTATTCTATTACATATGTTACATCTGCTGTTTCACAGGTCTTGGATATTCTGTTCCCCTTTTCATTCATTTTTTTTCTCTTTGCATTTCAGTTTTGAATGTTTCTGTTAACCTATTTTGAAGCTCTTTTTATTTTCTCAGCTATATCCAATCAACTGCTGAATCCGTTAAAGATACTCTTCATTTCTTTTACATTGTTTTGAGGTCTAGGATTTACTTTTAAGTTTTTCAGAGTTTCCATCTCTGGTCACATTACCCTTCTGTTCCTGCATGGGGTGCATGTTTTCCATTGGCAGCTTTATCGTATGAATAACATTGTTGTTGTTGTTATGTGCCATCGAGTCGGACCTGACTCATAGCGACCCCTCCTTGGGTTTCCAAGGCAGTATCACTACAGAAGTAGATTGCCCCATCTTCCTTCCAAGGAGTGGCTGGTGGGTTTGAACCACCAGCCTTCTAGTTAGCAATCAAGTGCCTTAGCCACTATGCTACCAGAGCTCCCCATATGAATAATAGATGTTTTAAATTCCCAGTCTGATAATTATGAAATCACTACCATGTCTGAATCTGTCGTATTTGTTCTGGCAATTAAAGCTAAGTGAAAAGCTGCCAGCCCTTCAATGATTCGTCATTGTTATAAGTGTTATAAGTATCTCAACCAGCTTTCACCTTGAGCTTGATTTTTTTCTTGAGTGCTCTGATTAGTCTTATGAAAGGAGATGAAATTATTTTGTTCCAAGAAGAAATGGCCTGAATGTGGTAATAGCTTTTTCATTGTTAGAGGATGTTTTGGTTCTCTAGTGCTACTCTAATATAATACCACAAGAAGGGTCTTTCAACAAACAGGAATTTATTCTCTTACAGTTTGGAGGCTAGAAGTCTGAGTTCAGAATGCCAGTTCTAGGGGCTGGGTGAAAGCCCCTCAACCTTAGGCTTTAGCTCTGCCTCTTGCTTTCAGCTCACTAGAACTCAAGGTGTCTTTTCACTCAGGCAGCTGTTGGCTGCTGAGGCTAACAGGCCCGAGGTTGGCAAATAAGATGGCACAATCCCAGTATTACCACACAACATGGCAGGCCACTAGATCAAGTCCAGAGATAGTCCCAAGATCAACAGGACACATGGCAGGCTGCTAAATGAAGTCTTGGCTACATGCAGGGTCCAAGTGTGTCAAAGAGCTGCAGAGACCTTTCTCAAAAATTCTCCTTATATACTGGAAGCAGACCACATCTCTAAGGGAGCTATTCAGCTGATCCAGTAGATTGCACCATGGCATCGATTACCATTCTCATCATGGGGTATAACTATATGCAGGTCCCAGCCACTCAAAACCAGGCCCACCCAAGCTGACACTCAGCTTAACTACCCCAAAGGATTTCTTTCCTTTTGTTGTGTGTTCTGGACCATAAGTAAAGAGAGGACTAGAACTGGAGTTGGTCATAGTCAAATAGTAGCGATGAGCTTAATGTGTTAGAAGCATTGTTAAATCTACATGTGCAAACAACAAATGGACAAGTCTGATGTCCAAACCCTAGAAAGAAAACAGAACCAGTTGTGCTCTGGAAATTCTCAATTTCCCAGAGCTGTCAGCCTCACCCATCATTTGGCACACATGGGGAAACATGATACCTTGCTTATCCAGAATATGTGTGATGCTTTAGGACTCAGTGGTTTTTGAGGATGTGGCTGTGGACTTTACCCAGGAAGAATGGGCTTTGCTGGACTTTTCTCAGAGGAACCTGTACAGAGATGTGATGGTGGAAACCATCAGGAACCTGGCCTCAGGTAAAGATGGCTTCACTTTATTTGTATTTATTTCCTTAATATGTAAATTTATTGTTCTCATCAACTTTCTTCTAGAATTTGGTCTGAGCTAGGGGAATATATTAGTAAACATGACACATTTTCACTGCCCTCATGGTGCTTATACTCAAGTGGCTTCCACATGAATGTAAAAATCTTAGGTGTTGAAGTGTCTTTTTATTTCTCTTGTTAAAAGCTTTCGAGTTCTAGAAGTGTTGTAAGTGTGAGAATTGGCTGCATAAGAACGATTTGTGGTTTAGGACTTCAGAAGAGTTTTACTGTGCATATTAGCAATTTTGGGTGATTATTTTCCCACAGATAAACTCAAAGCTGTCCATCTCTGGGGACCCTGAAGACCAAAATATTGGCACAATGTTAGGAAAATTTTCCCCACATAATCTGCCTTTCCTGATAAGCCCATCTCAGTCACATTAATTTGTCTCCTTTTGAAGCAAAGATCTGAGTGAAGCTAGGACTTATCCAGAGCCATTGTGTCTGGGAGCAAAGGAAGGCAAAAATCCTCTGAAGGAGCACCGTGCTGTGATGGAATTAAATTTGAAGAAATCAACTTGAAAAAGTCACTTTTATTTTGAGGAATCAGAACTTCCACACTTACCTGAGCTGATGTTTTAAATTTTATATCAGTTCTCTCATTCCTCTGTGTTTATTGGAAAAGACCTTCTCCAATTTCTGTTTTAATATTACCCCTGTGCACATGCATTGTTTGCTATACTTTTTAGTTTTGCTTTCCTAGTTATACCCATGTATAGTCACTATCACCTTTAGTTTCTTACTCTTTGGACCGTTACCAAAATGCTAGAGTCTTTCTCACCTCATAGCTGTCTTGCTCCTCGTAAAATTGCCTTACTGTTTTGTTCCATAATATGAAAGTCCAGCTAAAATTATTGGGTCAGTTTCTCAACAGGATAATGGACAAAAGTCCGATGAACATATAATAGTACGATTCATGACGAATGACTCCTGGTTGTCCGTGCTAGGAGAAATCTGCAAATCCCATGGCAATGAAGATCAGCACAACAAGCAGAGAAGGCATTTGAGGTATAAATGTGACAGTAGGCAGTGTCTCAGGAGATAGTCTTAAAAAGTATCTTGATATTTATGTGTGTGTATGTATGTGTTTATAAAACTAGCTTTATGATTATGTAGTCACATAATTTCTACAATACAGTATTACCATAAATGTGAGTCAGCTATTGTGTATTTACAACATAATTCACTTGTACACAATTATCAGAAAGCCCCATTATTTAGAACGACTGTAATAGTAATGTTAGTTCCATCTGTGACGTGATTGAACTTATGCAATATGAGACAACTCGGGGCAGAAAATGCACATTCTTTGTGTATATTAATTTTGGGATGGTAAACAATTTAATTCTAACAACATACTTTCTATTTTCAACAGAAAATGTATGATACAGAGTCTCCATGCAAGTGAAGAACATAAAGTAGAGAAACATAAAGAAGGTAATCAGTGTAGAAAAACTTTAAGCCAGATTGCAGATCTTCCTAGGACCAGAGGAACTCCTGGTGGTATAAATCTCTCTGAATGTTGTGAATGTGGGAAAGCTTTCATTGATCATAAATTTGATCGTCACTTCACATCTCACACTGGATATAAATTTTATTCATTTAAGGAATGTGAAGAAGCCTACAGTTGTCCTTCTTACCTAAAAGTTTGTTCAAGAGCACTTACTACAGAGGAACTTCGTAAATGTCGGAATTCTGGGGGACTTTTTAATTGTTCCTCACACCTTGGTAAACATATGAGAACTCACGGTGGAGAAAAGCCTTATGAATATAAGGAATGTGGGAAAGCTTTTAGTCGGTCCCCAGCCCTGTCTGTTCCTGTAAGAACTCAAAGTGGGAAGAAGCCTCATGAATGTAAGGAGTGTGGGAAAGCCTTTCGTTATTACTCACAACTCACTAGACATACGAGAACTCACAGTGGAGAAAAGCCTTATCAATGTAAGGAATGTGGGAAAGCCTTTAGTTGTTTATCATACTTCATGGGACATACCAGAAGTCACAGTAAAGAGAGACCTTATCAATGTAAGGAATGTGGGAAAACCTTTAGTTGGTCCTCATACCTCAGTAAACATATGAGAACTCACAGTGTAGTGAGGCCTTATACATGTAAGGAATGTGGGAAAGCCTTTAGTTGTTCCTCATACCTCAGTAAACATGTGAGAACTCACAATGAAGAAAGGCCTTATGAATGTAAGAAATGTGGGAAAGCATTTAGGAAGGCCTCATACCTGTCCCTACATGAAAGAACATACAGTACTGAGAGGCCTTATAAATGTAAGGAATGTGGGAAAGCTTTTATATGGCCCTCAGGCCTGTCTGTTCATATAAGAACTCACAGCGGAGAGAGGCCTTATGAGTGTAAGGAATGCGGGAAAGCTTTTAGACGGTCCTCAGCCCTATCTGATCACGTAAGAACTCACAGTGGAGAGAAGCCTTATGAATGTAAAGAATGTGGGAAAGCCTTTACTCGTTCCTCAAACCTCATTAGACATAGGAGAATTCACTGAAGATAAGCCTTATGAATATGAGGAATGTGGGAAAGCTTTTAAACGGTACTCAGCCCTGTCTCATAAAAACTCACAACTGAGAGAGGCTTTATGAATGTAAGGAATATTGGAAATTCTTTATTAAGACCTCACATTTCACTACATAAAAGGAATATGGGACAGCTTTTAGTAAGTCCTAACACCTAGCACATACACCAACTCATGATGTAGAGAGGCGTATATAATAATGCTATTTTATGAATAAGAAAAGCATTCTGGTGACATAGTGGTAAGCCATTTGGCTACTAAGCAGAAAGTTGGTGGTTCAAGCCATCATCTGCTCCATGGGAGGAAGATGAGGCAATCTAGTTTTTCTAAGATTTACAGTCTTAGAAACCACGTGTGGGTTCCGATAATCAAATTTGAGTCCATGGCAGTGGGTTTGGTTTTGGTTTTGTGAATAAAGGAATGTAAAATCCTTGCTTTTCTTTTTTATGTCAATGAATAGAAAAGTCACCATGGAACTACATCCTATGAATGTAAGAAATGTGAAAAAGTCTTTAGTTATTTGTTAGGCTTCACCTGACACCAGAATTTCCACTGGTGAGAGAGGGGCCTTAAGTGTGTAAGGATTGAGAGAAACTCTTCAGTGTTCTTGCAGTCTTTTGAAGACACGTGAGAAGGTTCACTGGAATGAGAGACTATAAGTATATATAATGTTGAAAAGCAAACAATATACATGTATGCATAATGTTGGAAAGCTTTCTGGCCATTCCTGTTTGAAAACCTGAAAGAAAATACGTGCGATAGAAACCAAACAATGTAAGAAAGTGTTACGGGAAAATTTTTCCTTGCCACGTACTTTGAAAGATGTTGGTGATTCACCCACATAGCAAGGTCTTCCCTCATTACTTCTACTGAATATGTGAAAATAATATTTGAAATACATCATGTATATGTAATGAACATGTAGACAGTTACAAATCGTTTGGAATTCTTAACAAAACCTAAGTTATTATTTTGGACTGATTGGTTAATGTAAAAGACAAGGGGAACCTTGAATATCCCTTCTTTGTACTCATTTGACACCTCACACAGCCTGTGATTGAAAGCAAGTACCGTTTCAGTTTTAGCAAATGGCTTTAGATAAGTACTGAAATAGCATTTTGCTTTTGTTACATTCAAATTGTATTTATTACAAAATCTCTGGAACCTATTAGTGTCTTGAAGTGAGTTTTCTTTTTAACAGGTATGTTTTCAGTTTTTACCGTTCACATTCTAATACAATATGTTGTCATTATAGGGAATTTGATTGTAATAGAAAGTCATGAGGCGTACCCACAAACCAAGTGTTCTGTCACATTGCTGTTTTGGATATTTTTTCAGGCTTGTTTGTATTCAGTGCAGCATTTTCTTAAAGAATCCGATACTTTATGTGTAGTGTTGTATTAAACATTTGTTGGCATTGCTTCTTCTATTTTTCCTCCACCACTATTAATGATCCCTGGTTTACTGATTGCAAAAACGACAAGGAGGCTACATGTTCTGACCTCCTCTAACCCTACAAGAGGAAGACAGGATTACCAGCAGTAACCCAAGGCCTATTACTGCAAGGCCA
>NW_006922613.1:230026-230986 GCF_000298275.1 Orycteropus afer afer
GATGGCTGAACAAACAGGAGTTTATTCTCTTACAATTTGGAGACTTTAAGTCTGAGTTCACAGTGCCAGGCTCTAGGGGCTGGGTGAAAGCCCCTCAGCCTTGGGCTTCAGCTCTGCTTCCAGCTCCCAGCCAACTGAAGCTAGGCTTTTTTTCACTCAGACAGCTGCTGGCTGCTGAGGCTGACAAGCCCAAGGTTGACAATTAAAATGGCACAATCCCGATGTTACTAAACCACATGACAGGCCATTAATTCAAGTCCATTGTAAGTCCCAAGGTTGGCAGAGCATGGCAGGCTGCCGAACAATGACACGGCTACATGCAGGGTTCAAGCATGCTATAAGCCAGAGACAATCCCCAAGGCTTTTCCTTATATACAGGAAGCAGACCACATCTCAAAGGCAGCTACTCAGCTGCTTGTGGTAGATCCCACCATGGAGTTGATTGCCAGTCTCATCGTGGGGAGTAAATAGCACCAACTGGCCAGCCACGCAACCAGGCCCAGCCAAGTTGACATACAAATTTGACTACCACACTGCCAGTAAATGAATTTTTTTAGAAAAATGTTGTGTAGAGTAATAGACCATCATACGTCTGTCAGTTTGTCCTACTGTGGTGTCTTGTGTGTTGCTGTGAAGCTGGAGGCTGTGACACTGGGTCACCCATGGTGGACAAGTTTCAGCGGTGCTTCTAGAGTAAGAGAGAGTCAGAAGAAGGAAGCCATCCACTTACTAAAGAATTGGCCAGTGAAAACCTTATGAATAGCAGTGAAACACTGATACGAAGGACTGGGCTGTGTTTTGTTCTGTTGTGGATTGCTGAAAGAACTAACAAATCTGTCCTGGAAGAAGTGCAGTCAGAATGCTCCTTGAAAGCGAGGATGGCCATTCTTCATCTTACCTGCTTTGATAATGTCGTCAGAAAGGACCATTCTCTGGAGAAGGATGTCATGCTTGGTAAAG
>NW_006922613.1:233681-234339 GCF_000298275.1 Orycteropus afer afer
GAAACACTGGTGGCATAGCCTCTAGCTACAGCAACACATAAGCCACCGCACGATGACAAACTGACAGATGAGTTTGTCTCTTTAGCTGTTTCAAACTGCTCCACTCCAGCTTCCCAGCCTTCCTTACCGGTTCTGGCTCTCCAAAAAGCCATCTGCCATTTATTACTGTGTAGAAATCTACTGCATATGCATACCTCACATTGTGTATAAGTGGGAGGATATTTGTGAATTAAACACCTATAAACACCTATAAACATTTATGCATATGTTTTTGTGTATAAATAAAGTTTTATTTCTCTTGCATATATCTCTACAAATGAGATTGCTTTGTTATATAGTAGTTTTATGTTTACATGAGCCTGCCAAGCAGTTTTTCAAAGGGCTTATTCCATTTTATCTTCCATCACTGATGTGTAATTCCAGTTGTTGCTTGGATCTGTAGATGGTGTTTTTGTTGTTGTTGTTGTTCTGGAGGAATTTAGCACACTTCTGTGTGCCACTGGTTTCAGGTAATTAAGTTTGGGTGGGGTGTTCACTGGATTGGAAGCTACTACACATTTGCTGTGGATAAGATGGGGGATATTTCATCTTGGGTAGGCAACGGGCCCAAGTGAATGGGTTTCTGGATTATGCCACCATTGCTCAAAGTGAGAGCTGG
>NW_006922613.1:235543-237890 GCF_000298275.1 Orycteropus afer afer
GAAACCCAATGAGGGGTCACTATGAGTCGGGTCCGACTTGACGGCAAACAACAATAACAACAGGCCTATTCTGCTGTGCTGCTGTTCATTTGCTGCTGCTATATCATGCTGCTTCCAGCTCTTCTGGGTGTAGAAAGTTCTCAGCACAAGAACTGCAGGTTGAGCAGACATATGCTGCCTCCCCTCACCAACTCATGGGATTGACTCTTTTTAAGCCTAGTGGGTTGGGAAAGGTGACAAATGGTGTTGGTGGGCCACAGACACATTATATACATTGTCTCACTCAGTCATTTTGTGGGAATTGGGAAAACATGACCAGAAAGGCAAATAAATAAATAAGTAAATAAATAATAAAAATGCAAAACAAAAAAACCAAGACCCTGCACTAAGGGTTGGTTCTTCGTTGTCAACTTGTTCTTCCTTCCCTCCATGAGCTCCAAAATGTCTGTTGCTGTGTCTGTCCACATCTGATGTCAACTCTAAATGGTCCTTTGACATCAACTGAAAATGCAGTTCTATGTCTAAGCACCTGGAGGAAGATCTGGTCTGATAAGTGAAAGAGCATAAGGTAGACTTACATGTATTTCCAATGTTAAGATTTGAACCATGAGTTTGGGGACTCCAGTGATCACCCATATTTCCAGTTAGCTGCCTGAAACCCTAGGGTTTAATAATTTGCTGTAGCAATTTGAAAATCAATAATTTCAGTACTTAACAGGTGCAGTTTGACTATAGCAGAAAGGATATAAATCAGAATCTGTAGAAAACCAAAATATGAATCCCCCATGTCTCAAGGATACTTTCTGCCTTTCCTCTATCACCAGCCATGAAGCTTACCTCATTTTCAGTGTCCAGAGTTTTTGTTGAAGCTTCTTTTCTAAGGGATGAGAAATTTAATCATTGATAATATGATTGAATTCCATCTCCAGCCCTATCTCCTCTTTGGAGTTCAGGTAGAGATAGTGCTAGTAACACATGGTGGTGGGTCTTTTGAGTCTCACCCTGAGTCACTTGTTCAGAATATGTTACACAATGTGCCCCGAGTACTCTGTTTGAGCATGTTCCAATCATTTCTGCAATTTTTCATATAAAATATTTTTGCATCATACAGAGTTGCTTTTCTCTTTATCTTAATGTGGAACATACTGCTTACTGTGCATCAGGAAGAACCTGTTGACCTGTTGCCACCAGTGGATATCGTGTTTGGTAAAATAGTTGTTATGTGCTGTCGAGTCAGCCCCGACTCATATCGACCCCCCTCCATGGGTTTCTGAGGCGGTATCACTATGGAAGTAGATTGCGCAACCTTCCTTCTGAGTAGTGGCTGGGGGTTTTGAACCGCCATCCTTCTGGTTAGCAGTTAAGTGCCTTAGGCATTATGCTACAGTAGAGGATCAGTAAAAGTGAGGGAAAACCGGAATGACATTCATTACCACAATAGCCACAACATTGGACTCTGACGTGCCATTGGTCATGAAGATAGCACAGGAATCCAATGTTTCCCTCTTACACAAAAGTTAATGATGAGAATTCTGGGTCCCACGTAGTGGATTAGGAAGACGCATTATGCAGATCCTTTAAAATAAAGACTTGAGAAAACAAGGGATGCACCTATAGATGGCAATCATGGATCCTGGAGCTTCAAACAAAAAGATACAGTAGTGGATCAAATATGAGAGGAAGAGATTGAATGAAAACAGTGAACAAGGTGCAATGAAGTACTAATCAGCACAGTGCAGCCATTTTGAATCATTGCAAGCAGCATTCTGACGGGAGCAGAACCCAGAAAACTGGCTTCAGTTGCTGAAGATCGTACCAGAATGCACATTGGTGATCAGACGACCAGAGAGTTGCTGGGAATCAGTGACCCTACCTAACCATCCTCATCTAAACCTGCTGGCCCCTACACTGGGCATGGGCAACCACCTGCTCCAGCACTACTGGACCAATGCCAGATGGCAAAAACTGGCCCAGCCTACCCTCAGCTGCTCTGCACGTCAGTGATCAGAAATTTGCACCCACATGCCCACCTGCTACTAAATTTGCCCAGAGACACAGGGTGAATGCTCCAGTGCTACCATGCTGTAAAACCACTGACACTTATGCCCTATTGCATGGGTGTATTGAAATAACAAAAAACCAGGGTGAAGCAAACCAACATACAATCAACAAATTAATACTATAACACTACAATGTCTTAGAAGCAACAGTCAATTTCAAATCACACACAAAACAGGACATAATGCTAAGTGAGCAAAGTACAGGGCCAGAAAATTTTCCAGAGGAAGAAATATTAATGGAATTACCAGATAAAGAATTCAAAAGAAGTATATAAGGAGATCTGGTA
>NW_006922613.1:243806-249724 GCF_000298275.1 Orycteropus afer afer
TACAGAGAGAGAGAGAGAGAAATTTATCTTAGGAAAATGGCTCACAAGCGTATAGAAGCTGACAAGTCCAAGCTGAAAAGTCCGTCTCTGGAGAAGATGGGACTTGCGGCCGCCTTGGCTTCCGCAAGCACAGGGGAGCCGAGAGATTCAAGCTGGCATGCAGTATACTGGTTGCTGATTCCAACAAAAGATGAATCTGAGATCTCCAGGCCGAGCGGTGGGCTGCTCACAGAAGTCTGTAGTTCGCACACCAGGGTTCCAACCCCTTAAGGAATGCGGCTCTTCCAGGTTGTCCTTGGATATCATTGCAAGCAGGCCACACCCCTAGGGAAACTCCCCTTGGGCAGACTGGCCACTCAGAACACAGTCATCTGATCCCATCATGGGAACAACCACACAGAACTGGGGTCCAGCCAAGTTGACACACAGCTCCAACTATCACAGTAGGTTATTGCTTTTGATGGTATCTCCCATGAACTTTAGGCTTTCTTCATTTTGCTTTGATCTTTTTTATTAGTGATTCTTTTCTAGAGAAGTATTCAGATATGTGTCTTTAGTCTAATTCTGTCTTTCATTGATTCAGTTCTGCTCATTTTCCCAATCAATGTGTTATCTGCTTCTGAAAATTTAGTATTAATCTTCTGGATTTCTATGTGTAGATTGTGCATCATTTCTAATCTTTCATTTATTTTGTCATTTTGTTCCTATTGTCTTTTGAAATTGTTCTAGGGTTTTGTCTGTTTTCCTAAATTTTGTTAGTATTTTCCTTGATCTGTGTCTCAATCCATTGAAGGTGTCTAAATATAATTCTTTTGAATTATTGATTAGGGAGTTCCAATGCTGCTTCTTCTTCAGGGATATGTTCTGGGTCTGTATCCTGGTCCCTTGTTTCTCCTGCTTTATCTTACTTCTTTGTGTGGATTGTGGTGCTCTGTTGTCTCTGAGACATTGTCATGGTTTGTGTTTATATTTAATTAGCGATTGCATGTTGTAGTGATTTGCGCAAGATTTTTGTTTAGTTTGGATGTTATCTAAGGAAGCAGGGTATTGTGCTCCTCTATTCGTTAGTTGGCAGCACTTATACACTCACCACCTGTCTTCTTTCCCATTGTGAGCCTCCCTTACATTCCTACCATCCTTGGCAAACTGAGCCTATTCTTAGGTTCCTGGAATCCAAATGAGAATGCTGTCACTTTAAATATTCACAATGGCCACCTCTTACAAACATTCAAAATGGCTGCACCCTTAGTCACTTTAAATATCCAAAATGGCTGCTGCCTATAAACATTCACAATGGCTGTACCCTTGGTCACTTTCAGTATCCAACACGGCCACTGCTTGTAAACAATCAAAATGGCTGCACCCTCTGGACAGCTGAAAGTCCATAGTTCAGTTTGTCTCCCACTGTGCTATTTCCCTTCCCAGTCATTGGCCAGCAGTGCAGTTGTCCCTGCAGCCCTTGGCAACCAGGGCTGATCTTTAGATGAATTCTTAGCACCCAACACTTCTTGGAGATATTCAAGCTGTTGGTGCTGTCAGAGTAGCTGTTAGTCTGCAGTTCTATCTGTCTCTGTATTCACTTTTTTCATTCAGGTAGTTCCACTAGTTGATGCCTAATCCACTTCTGTATACTTCCTTTCAAATCTCAGGGCTCCAGGATTATCTTCTGTATTTCTGTCAATTGCTTTCTCTCTTTTTTTTTTTTTTTTTTGTTGTTGAAGAGGGTCTGTGTGCCTTGTCTGCCTATTCTGCCATCTTACCAGAAGTCTCAACACTGCTAGCATTTGAAACACCAGTGGCATAGCCTCCAGCCTCACAGCAACACTCAAGGCACCACAGTATGACAAACTGACAGACAAGTTTGTCTCCCTTAGCTGTTCCAAACTGCTCTGCTCATTTACCAGTCTCCCATGACCTGCTCACTTACCCAGCTAGCCTCTGGGGTGTAAATACCCACCTTCTGCTGCTCCCAGACTGGCTCACTGTGGCCTGTCTCCACGCACACACTCACCTTCCACTGCTCCTGCGACTAGGTCACCGCAGTCTGCCTCCGTGCACACCAACTCCCGCCTTGTGCTGCTCCTGGGTCTGGCTCACAACGGCCTGCCTCCATACACACAGACTCCCGCCTTCCACTGCTCCCCGGGTTGGCTCCTGGTAGCCTTCAGAATGTTAGAGGAAGCAGCTCTGTATTTATTAGTGAGGTTAAGAAGACCACAGATTTTCCTCTAAAGCCCTGTGTCTTCTCTATTTTGACAGAGTTTGGGCTGAGCCACCTCAAAAAGTTAAATCCCAGGTTCTCCACCCCTGCACACCACTGTCTTTGTTTATTGCCTTGAAAATTTTTATGTACCACACACTTTTTTTTTTCCAAAGATTTTCCTCACTTGGTATGGTAAAGACTGCAGTCTTGCTAATAACTCTAAGCATTTCAATTACATGAACTCCAGATAAAAATATGCAAGTCCTGCCCTGTCCACAGGAAAGAAGAGTAAAGAAAATCAAATACTCAAGGAAACAATTAGTCCAGAGGATGACTACATGAACCAAAGCCTCCACCACCTTGAAACCAGAAGTAAATCGTGCTTGGTACCAGTACTGACTGCTCTGATCAGGACCACAGAAGGGACTGGACAGAATGAGAGAAAAATGTGGAACACTATTCAAAATCATTAAAATAATACCGCATTTACTTGCCTGGTATATACTCATGGAACCCGTGAGACTGTGGCCCTTAGCCATCCTTCAAACCCGAAACTGAATCTACTCCCAGAGATCACCCTGCAGCCAAAAGCCAGATAGGTCTATAAAGTGAACAGTAACACTCCTGAGGAATGTACTTCTCAGGATTATTAACCATACAAGACTAAAAGGACACTGTCTGCACACACAAACTGGGCTCAGAAGGCAGGAAGGAACAGGAAAGTAGGATTAATGGAAAGGGGAAACCCAAGGAGGAACACAGAGAGTATTCACCACATTGAGGAGATTGCAACTAATGTTACAAAAAAAATGTGTATACATTGTTGGATGAAAAACTTTCACTCTGTAAACTTTCACCCAGACCACAATGAAACTAATCATTTATAAAAGTTTGCGCTGTACAGAGAGAGAGAAAGAAAACCAGTTTAAATTTAAAAAATGTAAGCTTCAAAATGGACAAGTATTGAAAAGAATATGGATTATAAAAAATGCACTATAAATATTGGAAAGAAATTTGGATGGAAAATTTTTCCATAACCCAAATAGTAAGTATGTATGTTTTGTCACTAAAACAAAGTGAATACCACTTTTGTTCATGAAAGTCAATAATAATTTTGACAGAACTGATACCCAGAGTTTTTTCTTTTTCGTCAGTATAATTTGTCACCATGTAGGAAAACCAAGGTATCAGACCACAAGTTATGTTCTTCTGTATTCAAGAAGCTGAATGGTTAGATGCAACATGATATATATTCCTATTTTTCTTCCTCTCCTTTCTACTCATCATACTTTGTTACATTAATTTGAACACCATAAGCAATGACATTCTTCAGCTATCAACTTAAAAATATCTGCAGTGACTTTTCTGTCACCTCACTGGAAAGCCAAATCACATTGTCTAAAAGATACAGATTATCCACTGTTGTGCCTTTTTTTAATGAGAGCAATTTGTCCAACAACTTTGTGTCCTCAAAGAGTTTTAACAAAACTCAAGTTATCTGAATTACTCTTACAGTGGTTTTCAGATGATAAATTGTCTTGTCTTTCCATTTTGTGTCTCAGAAAATCCAAATGCATTTGGCTCAGTCACACTAACAACAACGACAATACTAGGTATTATTTATTGTGCATTTAACTCTTTGTAAAGCATTTTAAAGGCATTTATCCTTTATTATTAAAACCAGTGAGGGATTTTTCAGTTAAAATTGACAAAAAGCAACTTGAACTTTTTTTTTTTTTTTTTTGCATATCTAGTACCTTTCAAGGAGGTCTGGTAGCATAGTGGCTAAGGCACTTGACTGCTAACCAGAAGGCTGGCGGTTCAAACCCACCAGCCACTCCTCAGAAGGAAGGTTGGGCAATCCTACTTCCGTAGTGATACTGCCTCAGAAACCCAAGGAGGGGTCTCTATGAGTCGGGGCCGACTCGACGGCACATAACAACAACAACAACAATAATCTTTTGTGTGTGTGTGTGTGTGTGTATGTATGTATTTTTAAAAAAACTTATCTAGCAATTTTCCCTCTCCTCCTCTCCCATCCCTCTTAATCAACAAAGAAAGTTTCCTTCCATATGTAAATCCTTCTTGACTTTTCACAATAGTGGAGTAATACAACATTTGTCCTGTAATTGACTTATTTCACTCAGCATAATGTATTGTGTTTTAGGGGAAAGTTTCCACAGCATATTAATTTCCTGTTCAACAATATATACAAATTCCATGACATTAGTTGCTAGCCTCACAATGTGTCAGCACTATCCCCATTTTTGTCCTTCCTGTTTCCCTACCTCTTCTTGTCTTCCCATCCTAGCTTTTGGGCAGATGGTACTTTTTGGCCTCATACAGTTGATTGTTCTAAAGAACACATTTCTCATGGGTGTTACTCATTTTATAGACCAAATTATTATTTGGCTGAAAGGCGATCTCTGGGAGTGGCTTCAGTTATGGCTCTTTTACCCATGACTACATGAAAGTATTTTTTATCTTATTATATTTGTCTTAGTTTTCTATCCATCACAAGAAGTAGTTTTTTGTTTTTTTTTTCCCCCTCTTAAGAATGACTCCCTCAGGCTCCAAGAAGACTTCCTTCTCTTTCCTGGGAACTTAAGCTTATCCCCATAAAGTATCGGTGTACTTTCTGTTTTAGGTGTGCCTCACAAACATTTAAGGAAAAGGATGCTCTGAGATGGAGAGCAGTAAGGGAAGGACACTAGGCCATCTCAGTGTCTCCAGTCCATATTGTTAGCAACAGACATTATTGAAGAGTGGAGGGGATGCGGGATAAGGTGGGAGGAAGTTGGTTATCAGTAGAGAGGCAAAGGGATCTATGTCAATGAACTTACAGTAAAAGATTCCACAGCAAAATGGAAATCTAAAATATTTCTTTAGAAATCCCAGATGGAAACTTGGGTATGAGAACTTGTCAAGAACTGTCACAGTCTTGATTCAAGGACAAAAGCCTCTAGTAAGCCTGTTGTTGTTGTTGTTATGTGCCGTCGAGTCGGCCCCGACTCATAGCGACCCCTCCTTGGATTTCTGAGGCAGTATCACTGCGGAAGTAGGATTGCCCAACATTCCTTCCCAGGAGTGGCTGGTGGGTTTGAACCGCCAGCCTTCTGCTTAGCAGTCAAGTGCTTTAGCCACTCAAAGATATATATATATATATATGAAAATACAAAAAGAAAAGAAAGCTCAAAATCACTAGATTCTTGAGTGTTGATCAGTGCAGTAGAAAGGAGACAGATCCTCTAGAACAAGACTGTGTTCCATTAAAGTTAAATCAATGGAGTATTAAAATTACTTATGTATTTTATCAGTAATGCTAATTTCTTCCAAGTAGGAGGTCGTAAAATAGATCATGTAAAAAGATTCCATCCCACACTATCTTTGGGACAACTTCTCCTTTATAGTAGAGTGTTTAAAGGTCATGGCCATGGAATTCACATGGCAAAGTTAATAATTGAAAACAATATAGCAAAGTGGTTCTGAGTATGAATTTTGTAGCCAGAGCCTCCATCAGTTGACATTAAGTCAACTTTAACCCATTGCAACTCCATGTGTGTCAGAGTAGAAATGCATTCCATAAGGTTTTCAATGGGATTTTTATTTTTTTTGAGGAGGGTAGTACATTAGGAGCTCTGGTAGCATAGTGGCTAAAGCACTTGACTGCTAACCAGAAGGCTGGCAGTTCAAACCCACCAGCCACTCCTCGGAA
>NW_006922613.1:250924-252477 GCF_000298275.1 Orycteropus afer afer
TCTATCTCTGTTTGTTGTTGTTGTTGTTACGTGCTGTCGAGTCGAATCCTACTCATAGTGACCCCTCCTTGGGTTTCCAAGGCAGTATCACTACAGAAGTAGATTGCCCCATCTTCCTTCCAAGGAGTGGCTGGTTCAATAATTCATTGCAATGGCCATATAGTACTCACAGACAGTGCTCATAATTATGGGGTTTATTACATAAGCAATAGGTACAATTCAGGTTCAGTAATGCTCCATATACAATTCTTCCATCATGACAACCTCCCCTGAACCATGCCTGTAGGCATGCCTCTCTCTGGCTCTTGATCTCCCAGGCTGGCTTCTGCCCTATTGGAGCAAGCCTCCTGCCCAGAGGCACTCAACTTCTCACTCTGTGGGCCAGCAAGCCCACTGCTTTGTGTCATCCTAGTCCCTTGGTTCTGCTGCCATTATGTCTGCAGTTTCTCTGCTGTCTCCCTGCCAAGGAGATCCATCTTAGGGATCTGGGGGCCAAAGGATGTACTTCACTCCTGGTTTCTTCATCATCTTGATGGTGGTGAGATCCCCTGTGGTAGTTATGTTTGTGTATCAACTTGGCTGGGCCTGGTTGAGTGGCTGGGCAGCTGGTGGTAGTTATTCCCCATGACAAGACTGGCAATCATCTCCCTGGTGGGATCTACCACAAGCATTTGAGTAGCTGCAATAGGGATGTGGTCTGCTTCCCATATATAAGAAGCAGCTTTGGGAATAGTCTCCAGCTTATGGCACGCTTGAACCCTGCATGTAGCCAAGTCATTGTTCAGCAGCCTGCCATTCTTTGGCCATCTTGGGACTTTTAACAGACTTGAATTAATGACCTGCTGTATGGTTTGGTAATATCGGGACTGTGCCTTTTCATTTGTCAACCTTGAGTTTGTCAGCCTCAGCAGCCAGCAGCTGAGTGAAGAAAAGCCTCTACCTTCAGTGGGCTGGGAGCAGGAGGCAGAGATGAAGCCCAACATTGAGGGACTTTCACCCAGCCCCTAGAGCCTGGCACTTTGAAGTCAGACTTAAAGTTGTAAGAATAAACTCCTGTTTGTTAAAGCCATTCCATTTGTGGCATTTTCTGTTAGTGTAGCACAGAGGTAACTAAAACATCCCCCTTTTCTATCTCTGGGATGGTTCATTTTAAGTCTAGTAAGATAGCAAAACTGACCAATTCCCACATTAAGGTTCCATACACCTTATTTCCATGGTCCTTCCCCCACAAGGGTGCCATACACCTATTTACACTTTTAACAAGCTATCCAATCCCCTTGGTGGACCACCAGCACCTTATATTTGCACAATCTCACCCAGTCATCTGATGGGAGTCATACAAACCATGGCTAGAAGAGCCATACTAAATAATTTACAGCATCACACATCTCAGGATCATGGATTAGAAGTCTTAATACTGTTAAGATATCAAGATTACCCAAAGTGATCTGCAGATTGAATGCACTCCCTATATAAATTTCAGTAGTCTGTTTTTGCAGAAAAGGAAAAAAACAAAAAACCAAACTCACTGCTGTCGAGTCAGATCTGACTTA
>NW_006922613.1:253572-269861 GCF_000298275.1 Orycteropus afer afer
CTACCGAAATCCATGTTTATCCTTATATACACTTTGAATAAAGACTCACTAACACCCTGTGATATGCAGATGACACAACCTTGCTTATTGAAAGTGAAGAGGACTTTAAGCACTTAATGATGAAGATCAAAGATTGTAACCTTCAGTATGGATTACACCTTGACATAAAGAACACAAAAATCCTCACAACTGGGCCAATAAGCAACATTATGATAAAAGAGAAAAGATTAAAGTTGTCATGGATTTCATTTTACTTGGATCCACAATCAAAAGAGCTCTGGTAGTGCAGTGTTTAAGGCATTTGGCTCCTAACCAAAAGGTTAGTGATTCAAACCCACCAGGTGCTCAACAGGAGAAAGATGAGGCAGTCTGCTTCTGTAAAGATTTATGGCAGTTTTACTCTGTCCTATAGGGTCACAATGAGTTGGAGTTGAATCACCTGCAGTGGGTGTGGGGTTTTTGGTTTTTGGTCTACAATCAATGCCCATGGAATCAGCAGTCGAGAAATCAAATGACTTACTGTGTTGGGCATATGTGCTGCAAAAGACCTCTTTAAAATGTTAAAGAGCAAAGATGTAACTTTGAAGACTCAGGTGCACCTACCCCAAGCCATAGTATTTTCAGTCACCTCATATCCATGTGAAAGTTGGGTAATGAATAAGGAATAGCAAAGAAGCATTGATACATATGAAATGTTCAATATGCATGTTGAATGTACCATAGATTTTGAGAAGAACAAACAAACTTGTCTTGGAAGAACAGCTAGATTGCTCCTTAGAAGCGAAGATAGCGAGACTTCATCTCAGGTACTGTGGACATGTTATCAGACGGGCCCTATCCCTGGAGAAGGACATCATGCTTGGTAAAAGTAGAGGGTTGGCAAAAAAGAGGAAGACCTTCAACAAGATGGATTAACATGGTGCCTGCAACAACAGACTCAAACATTGAAACGATTGTGGGGATGGCGCAGGACCCAGAGTGTTTCATTCTTCTGCACAGAGGGTCGCCTTTGGGTCAGAACCTACTCCATGGATTTAACAGCAAGAAAAACACACATTTAAGAAACTTAATGCTGGACAGATCCCAAATTACAGAGAAAGCCATTGAACCTCCACGGTCACTGGGTGGCGCCTATGAGCACACAGAACCTCTTCCCTTTGTACCGAGTGTCCTAGAAACCGGAAGCGGAAGTGAGCTTCCACGTCCAGCAGCCATGTTTGGGTGCCCTTCTCCTCTGGTGGAGGTGGGTTTTGAGTCTGTCGTGTCCTTCCTGGTCCAGTGTTAGGTGCAGCCCGCGGGGCTAAGGGTACTATTCTTGCTCTCTTGCGCAGTCTCCACTTCTGTAGCAGGGTGTGTCTGGGGCTTCCCGTTGCCGCCGCCGACGCTTTCCTGCGGCAGCCGCCGCCTCCTTGCCGCTGCGGCCCCCGCGGCCGCTGCTTCCCTGTTGCCGCCGCTGCTTCCCTGCCGCCGCCGCCACTTCACTGTCGCAGCCGTTTTCTCCAAGAGCCCAGCCCACCCTGCACGTTTTCCCCTGGTTCTCAGTTCCTTTCTGCGCATCCGGGGTCGGGACAGTGGAGTTGGTGGACTGGACCTAGATCTCCGTGCATTAACAGGTAAAATCGTGTGAACTCTCCCGAAGTCAAATGCTTCTCAGACCAGTAGCGTCAGCTACAGCTGGAAGTTTATGAGAAATGCAGAGTCACGGGCCTCCTGGGAACCCAGCGTAGTTAGCCTGCCTCTGAACGCCCTGCTGCGGCGCCTGCAGTTGGCGTCTCACCATGCTCGCCTTTGTTTTCTGTGATTCATCAAGCCAGGACTATTGTTAATTACTGCTGATCAAACAGAAAGTAAGAGTGTGGTGAGAAACATGTCGTCTATCCGTTAATGGCTGTAGATTTTTAACACAGACGAAGAATTAAGAATCATGATTTGGAACTAATAGGTGAATTCAGGAGCCCGTTTATCCAATTTGAGGAGGAGAATATTTAGGAAGAGGCACTTTTCGAGGAATTTCTTTGGCATAAAGCAAGGATTTTCGTCACGATTGCGTGAGAATATGGCCAGTCCTAATTCATCAAAAGTTAGGTGTGATGCGGCTGAACTAGCCTAACGTAGCGATGAGCGGTTTAGAGGACTCACACCCAGCGTGCCTCCAGGATTTAGTTTGGCGAAGGCAGAATCTTTGCAGGATTGGATGCTGGTGATTCAGCCACAATTTCTGCTGCCAAAGATCCACACTTAGATGGAAGGGTTCTTGAAGCAAAAGCCTTACATATTCCCAACGTCAGAGCAGCACAAACTAGGTGGTGGGGGTTTGGTGCCGTCGAGTCGGCTCCAACTCATAGCGACCCCGTGTAACTGAACGAAACACTGGGGAGTCGTGTGCTATCCAAATGTTAGGAATGAGGGCAAAATGGACGTATATGTACTGGAAGGGGTGGTGATACTTGAACATAGTCTGGTGAGTCATTCACACTACATTGTTGCAAAAAGGACCTCATCTTTTGTAGTTAATTATTTTACAAAGTACTCTTTCTTTTGAACGTTTAGTTGTGGTCTGGGTGAAAGGTTACAGAGCAAATTAGTTTTCTGTACAAGGGTCTTGCTTAAGTGAATATGAAATGTGCAGCTGTTGGGAAGTCTTGACTTACAGTTAATAATTTGGAAGTTGAGGAAGCTTAAATTGATGAGCAAATGTGTGTGGTATCTTTAATATGACGAGAGAATATGTGTCTTTTTAAACCAAAGGGAATAATGTACAATGAAGGTAATGTGTGTGCATGAAATCTAGTGAATATAAGAGCAACAAAAGGATATTTTACATAGAACAAAAAATAGGAAAAAATATATAGATATTAAATAGTTTAGCAGAAGCTGCATGTATCATTTCCAAAATTTAAAGTGTCTAAATTTAAGTGTACTGTTTGTAAAATCATTGCTAACTCCATTATCATTAGCATTATCTTTTTTAAAACTATTTATAATTCACCAGGTTTTTTATTTTATGAAGTAGTCCTGTTATTACTTGTTTTCCATAATACTTATTTAATAAGCAGGTGATCTATTAGCTGTTTACCTTAAAAAGTCCCTTCTTTATACACTCTGTAGTTCCTCTGGTGTGATTTTATTTCTCTGTGTTAGCACGTTGAACGGTTAGCCTTCTTTGAAATATCCATTTACCTCCCTATATCCCTGTAATGTCTAAATTTCCCTCCTTGAGCCAACACACATGATCCAGGTAATGAAGTTTCTTCTTTTATTGTAATGGTGTCATTTCGTGCTTTGTGTGTGTGCGATAAAATACGTGTAACAAAATCGTTTCCACTTTCAACCGTTTTTATATGTACAAGTCAGTAAATTAGTTAACATTGCAGCCATCAGCACGATCAGTTTTCTGGTTTTCCTCCCCCTTGGCAGAAACTCATGTCCCTTTAAGCGCTAACTTCCCTTCCCCCATCTCATGTGCCGCTGGTGATCGGTAGTAAACTCTGCTTGCTAAGCATTTGCCTGCTCTAGCTATTTCATGCAAGCGAGACCATACAATATTTGTCCTTTTGTTTCTGACTGACTTGACTTGCATAGTGGTTTTTTTCTTTAGTGCTGTATTTTCAATGAAAAGTATACACAGCAAAATCGTTTCCTAGTCAACTATTTCTAAGTAGATTGTTCAGTGACACTGGCTTCGTTCTTCTCATTGTGTCTCTGTTCCGGTTGCCGTAGTGTTTTCAAGTCTCATCTGTGCGGTAGCACTTATGAGGAGTTCATTTCTTTTGTTGTTGTTAGGTGTGTCGAGTCGATTCTGACCCCGTGTGCAATAGAACAAAGCATTGCCTGGTCCTGTGCCGGCCTCACAGTCCTTGTTATGTTTGAGCCTGTGGTTGCAGCCACTGTGTCAGTCCACCTGGTTGAGGGTTTCCCCTTTCTGCTGACCCTCCACTTGACCGAGCGTGAGATCCTTGTCCAGAGACTGGTCCCTTCTGACCACATGACCAAAGCAGGTGAGACGAAGTCTGGCCGTTCTCGCTCTAGGAGCATTCCGGCTGCCCAGGATGGGTTCGTTCATTCTTCTGGCAGTCCAGAAGAATGGTGTTACTCAGTAGGCTTCACCAGCACCGCAATTCAAAGTCATAAGTTCTTTTTGGATCTTCCTTATTCATTGTCCAGCTTTCATATACATATGAGGCGATTGAAAATGTCATAGCTTGGTTTAGGCACATCTTAGTCTTCAGGGTGACATCTTTGCTCCTCAATACTACAAAGAACTCTTTTGTAACAGATTTGCCCAGTGCAATACAATATATGATTTCTTGACTGCTGCTTCCATGGGTGTTGATTGTGGATCCAAGTAAAACGAACTCCCTGACAATTTCAATCTTTTCTCCGTTTATTATGATGCTGCTTACTGGTCTAGTTGTGAGATTTTTTTTTTTTTTTTATGTTGAGGTGTAATCCATACATAAGGCTGTAGCCTTTGATCTTCATCAGTAAGTACTCCAAGTCATCTTCACTTTCACCAGGCAAGGTTGTGTCAGCTGCCTAATATAGTTTGTTAATGAGTTTTCCTCCAATCCTGATGTTGCGTTCCTTTTCGTATAGTCCAGCTTCTCAGAGGATTACTTGCTCAGCATACAGATTGAATTTGAGTGCTGACTAGAAGGCTGGCGGTTCAAATCCACCAGCCACTCCTCAGAAGGAAGATTGGGCAGTCTACTTCCATAGTGATACCACCTTGAAAACCCAAGGAGGGGTCGCTATGAGTCAGATCTGACTCGACGGCAGTGAGTTTGTATTTTTTGGTTATACAGCTTGAGTAAGTATGGTGAAAGGATACAACTCTGACACACACCTTTCCTGAGTTTTAATTAGTCAGTTTGTTATGCTGTGGTGGCTTGTACATTGTTGGAGTCTATGCCAACAATATTTTTAGTTCCTTGCAGGAATACCCATGGTGGACAGGTTTCAGTGGAACTTCCAGACTGAGACAGACTGGGAAGAAGGGTGGGGTCATCTGCTTCTGAAAGAACTGGCCATTGAAAACCTTATGAATAGCAGTGAAACATTGTCTGATATGTTACTTTATGCCATTTCTTTTAATGACTGAATAATGGGAGCGCCAGTCAAGCAGTGGTTAAACGCTCGACTGCTAACTGGGTGGATGGAACTACCAGCTGCTCCGCAGAGGAAGATTACAGCCTTGGAAACCCTGGGGGGCAGTTCTCCGTTCCCCTATAGGGTTGCTCTGAGCGGGTTTGGTTTGGTTTGGTATGTATATACTACATGTTGTTTATCCGTGCATATGTGGGTAGACGTTTCCCTTGTTTCCACCTTTTGGTTATAGATAGTGCTGCAGTGAACATTGGCATAAGAGTACCTGTTTGCATCCTTGCTTTCAAGCCCTTAGGGTAATAACTGCAAATGGGACTTTCAGGCCCATATGGTAATTGTATGTTTAATTTTTTGAAGAACCACCAAACTGTTTTCCATGGAAGCTGCACCACCTTCCAACCCCACCAACAATTTCTCAACATTCTCCCTAACAGTTGTTTTCTGTTTTTCCACTAAAAGCTAGCCAGCTAGGGTTGAGATGGTATTATATTGTGGTTTTGATGTATGTTTCCCTAATAACAGGGAGCTCTGGTGGCGTAGTGCCTAAGGCATCTGTCCGCTAGCCAGAAAATTGGCAGTTCAAACCCATCAGCCACTCCACGGAAGGAAGACTGGGCAGTCTACTTCTGTAAAGATTTACTGCGTTGGAAACCCAGAGAGGGTCGCTGTGAGTCAGGATTGACTCAGTGGCAGTGACATTGAGCATCTTTTCATGTGCTTATCGGCTAATTGCATATCTTTGGTGGAATGTCTATTTGAGACTTTTGCTCCTTTTTAAAATGGTGTGTTTGTCATTTTGTTGTTGAGCGGTAGCTGTTCTTTTTATGTCCTGAATATTAAGCCCTCATCAGATAACAGGATTCCCCTAATTCTGCAGGTTGTCTCTTCACTTTGTTGATGAAGTCCAACTGATCTACTAAGTCTTTAGTTGCCTGTGCTTTTAGTATCATATCTAAGAGTCCATTGAAAATTAGCATGTAGTTAAATGTTCTTATATTTTAAAATTGTGGAAATGTTACATGTTTACAATATTTCAAAAATGCATAGAAGAAAATGACCATTAAATACCGTTTGTAATCTCACCACTTGCAGAAAAGTGTGGTGCCTGGTATTTTTTCTTTTCTTCCTCGTGGAGAGAGATTTCACAAGCATTCCTTGTTTTGACGGGAGTTTCCCTTGGAGAATTGACTGGTAGTTTAGTCACTTCATGTCAAATTCAAATCTTCATTTAAAACTACTGAATTTTTCTAGGTTAGAGTCTAAGAGTCGCCCCTCAGATGCGGCTGTGATACCAGCCTGCACTTGCTGAAGGCCTCGTATTTGCCAGGACTGTGCTCTTCCTTTCCTCTGACTTGACGCCTCAGGAATGGGAGTGGAGCCTGTTTCAGAGACAACAGTTTCATTCTTCCTTGCAAGGAGGAGGAGGCAACCTACAGATTCAGATACGGACACTTGGATAGCAGTGGACTCAACACCAGACCCTTCCCACACTACTCCTTGGGCACTAAGGACTGTATGGCTCTGGAAGCTAACATTTTCAAGACCAAACTCCAAGAGATCAAACTCATTGCCATTGAGTCAATTCTGACACATATTGACCCCCATTGGGTTTCTGAGGCTGCAGATCTTAACAGAAGTAGATTGCCCCATCTTCCCTCTGTGGAGCGGCTGGTGGGTTTGAACCACCAGCCTTCTGGTTAGCAGTCAAATGCCTTAGGCACTGCCCCACCAGAGCGTCAACATTTCCAAGACCAAAAACCCAAACTCACTGCCATCGAGTCGATTTCCAAGACAGATCTCTCAAAACCTCACCCCTAGCAAATCTACTTCTCCCCTAGCTTTCCAAGATCAGTAACTGGCACCAACATCCATTTCCTAGATTAGGAGATGTACTCAGGCCACCCCATCCTCTTTTTCTCTCATCCTCCACCTTCAAGAAAGCTCCAAGTCCTGTTGTTTTAGAACCAAGATATAACTGCTGTCTTCATGGCTGCAACCCTAGTCCTGGCTACTCTGAGAGGTGTGCCTCAGGCCAACAGCCTCTGAACTTTCTCCTTCTTTGTCTCTTGTCCCAGGAAGGTACATTCTCCATCCAGCTGCAGGTGGCCGATATCACAAATGTAAACCAAGTAATCAGGCAATCATGTGGAATAAAACCCATCTATTTTATGTTGGCCAATGAATAGCTTATGTATGTCTAAGGCACTCGGCTGCTAACCAGGAGGCTGGCGGTTCAAACCCACAAGACACTCCTCGGAAGGAAGGTTGGGGAATCTACTTCCGTTGTGATACTGCCTTGGAAACCCAAGGAGGGGTCGCTATGAGTTGGGTCCGACTCGATGGCACATAACAACAACAACAGCTCTCTAAGTTTATAACAGTCACGATCATGTTCGATAGGCCCTTGACACATTTTTAAATAACTTTTTCAAAGGTGTCAAGGTTCTCCTTCTTTTGGTCTTTACACCAGATATCGCCTCTGATTAGAGGAAAATTTATTTTACCACATGAATCCCGTAATTCTCAGAATTCAGATCTCACTTCAAATGTCACCTCCTCAGAGATTATCCCTCCTGTCCACTTAGTTACTCCCTTTTATTTCTCTGTTTAAATACTGTGGTTTTCAGAATGGGGTAGTCCAATTTAGGTTGACACTAACCTCAGTCATGTAAATGCGTTCAAATTGAATCCAGTGTTACCTTTACTTTTACCAGTTCCGTTTCCCTATTGACAGTCTTCCAGCAAACAAAAAGCTGAGGCCCTGCATTGTGCTGATGGCAGCTGTCACACCCTCCGTGCTGTGTGGTCTCTTAGGGTTCTGGTGAGTCCGCTAGAACAGTGCTGTCCACTAGCCAGATGGGACTATTTCCATGGAAATTATTTAAAACTAAAAGAAAAAACTCTGCTACTTCATTATGATGGTTGTATGTTAAGAGCTAGATAGTCACATGGTTGCCATATTGGACTGTGCAGAACAGGAAAATGTCTATGTTGATGGAAAGTTTCATCGGATAGTGCTACTCAGGAGTGTATAGTACAATAACCTGTGTGTTTCCTCAGTGATCTATGTCATAGGTCAGAGAAACAAGAAAAGGAAGTACCTCGTGTCTGCCCATAGGTTGATAGTCTGCCATGGGAGAGAGTGTTAAATAAATAATGAAACACCAGGATATCTGATAGCCTGTAATAAAAGGACCTTATCTGAGAGTCAGGTTAGATTGCTTGAAAGGGAAAAGCAGTTAAGTGAAGATTCATAAAATTCAGAAGGAAAATTGGGCAATCTGCTTTTGTAGTGATGTTGCCTCGGAAACCCAAGGAGGGCTCGCTGTGAGTTGAGTCCGATTTGACGGCAGTGAGTTTTTTTGTTTTGTTTTGTTTGCATACGTAGTTCAGCAGGCTTGGTAGCATGTGGGATGGGTAAGAGTTTAAGAGTATTTCAGTTGGGAAAAATGACTGTGTATAAATCACTGAGGAAGCAGAGAAGAACCCCGTAACATCCATTTATCGATGAATTTTAGAGATAGTTGAAACAGAGAAAACAGAGTATGGTGTGTGTGTGTGTGTGTGTGTGTGTGTGTGTAGATTGGTGGAGGCAATGGCAGCAGATCATTTAGAACTGACTTGGGCTTTTTCCAAAACCAGTGGACAGGCATTGATGGGCATTAACGAGGGATGGATGTGAGTGTGTTTGTGATTTGAAACAACACTTCGGTTCCTGTATTGTCAGCTACATTGGAAATGACAACCATAAGTGAATGAAGTCAAACAGGAGCTTGTTATGAACCAGTTAAAGAAGAATGTGAGGAGGCCTGACCTGGAAGATGGCTGTGCATGAGGAAGATTGTGGGTGATGCACGGTGTCAATGCAGATGATTCCGAGGACTGCTGAATTTCATTCCTTCAGTTAGAGACCAGGGCAGCAAGTGAGTCTCCGACTTAAATTTGGATGTGCATAACCTGGGGATTGTGTTAAAATGTAGATTTTGATTCGGCAGTTTTGGGGTGGGGCCTGAGATGATACGTAACTGACAGTATCCCATTCTATGCTGAAGATAGTTGAGTGTAGGAAAAAGCTGTATATTAAAGTTAGAGGTAGTAGAGAAAATGAGGATAATGCTAAAGGGAGGCACTGAAATAAAGTCTGCGAGAGAGAGAACATTTACGCTGAGACTAAGAAAAGAGTAGGAGTCGGTTAAGTGGGTAAGCAGGGTGGAAAGAAATGGAACAGAGGCAGGAGACTGCTCCTTAGACAAAACATAGCAATTTTCTGATTTGTTGGTTGCCTGATTACTATACTTTTTTGCAAATAACATGCAAATACATATAATGCACGTAGTGCACGTAGGAAGCAAATGTGTGAGGGGGTTGCGTGGGTTGAGGGAAAATGTATAACATGCACGTTATTTCCATAAAAATATGGTATTATAAGTTTGGAGGAGAAAGTGTTCAGAAATTCGCCCAGATTTCTTGAAAGCCTGAGGTCTGCTGCTATCAATAGTCTTAGGACAAAGAAAGAACAAATATTAATTGTAAAAGCAACAGGGAAAATACTGCAAAAAGGGCAGAGGGCAGTAGCCTCTCACCTTCTGTTACCGCCTTTGACTTAACAAGGGGAAGATAGAATCACCATTTGCAGCCCAAGGCTGATTCCTATGAGGTCGAACTGCTACCACCCTCCAACCTTTTTACCAATTTTGACCCCAGCCATTCCTCCCATGGCACTCTGCTTCTCTGTGGGGATGGTGATTCATTGCAGTGGCCACACAGACTTCACACACAGTACTCAAAATTACAGGGTTTGTTAGGCAAGCAACAGGTTACGGTTCAGGTTCAGGAACACTCAGGATACAAGCCTTCCCATAGGACAGCCTGTCCTGTTGTCTCACCCCACTAGGGTCTCATGTACCTTATTTCCATTACTAACAAGCTATCCAATCCCCTTGGTGGACCACAGACACTTCACATTTATATAATTCCAGCCAATCATCTGGTGGTTGCCACAAAGACCATGGCCAGAAGATCCATATTAAGTAATTCCCTGCACCTCAAATATTGATCACACATGTAATCTAGCAGCATTAAAACCTCATCACATTTCAGGAAGTGGAATGAAAATAATAGCAGCAGCCCAAAGATGATTCCTAAGAGGTGGAGATCAGACATAACCTCCATTCTCCAGCCTTTTTACCATTCTGACACCTGCTGTCCCTGCCACAGCAATATCTACTTCCCTCCTGGGTTCGATAATTTGTTGCAGTGGTCACACAGAGTTGACAGACTATACTGACTATTACGAGGTTTACTCGAGAAGTAACAGGTTACAATTCATGATCAGGATCAACTTGGAAGTAATAGGGTATAAGTAATAGGGTACGGTTCATTAATGAGAACAGCTTCTGCATGGATCTCCTGGTTCCTGCCATCTCACGCCGCTGCCTCTTGTTGCTCTGTCTCTTGTGCATTCTCTCATGGTCTTCCGTGTTACAGCTCTCTCTTTCCTGGGTCTAGGAGGTTCTCAGCAGAGGGACCCTGGGTCCAAAGGCTCTGCTCTGCTCCCATCTCTTCTTGATGGGAACGAGAGACCCCTTAACCTCAATGGGATTTGCTGTTTTAAGCCTACCAGGATAGCAAAACCAGTCAATCGTCTTGGTAGGCCATAGTCACCTTATTGACACAGTTGTATTCAATCTCTGCAAGAGTTTTACACACTTTATTTGCATAGTTCCAGCCAATCATTTTGTAGGAGTCACAAGAACATTGCTAGAAAGACAATATAAAAGTAACTCATTGCGCCACAACATATTATAATGCTGTAAATGAGATGAATATTTTTAAAAGCAGAACAAAACAGAAGAAAGGTTGTAACTGCCCATATTGAAAGATCAGTGAAGCATGATGAGTTCATTGAAAAAAACTGGAAAATGTGTTATTCCTGAAAATGCACTACGGATTAGTAAGTGAGCACAAATAAGCCTGTGGTTACTTTGCTTACTGAGTACTCTGTCCCTGTCAGGGATTGTAAATTTGAAAAGAGGCTTTTAGCATGCAGTACCGCGTTGTCAGTGAAGGCAAACATTGATGTATGGGTGGATAGAGGGGTGGACAGGCTGAACTATTACTTGTGTCTGTGCAGGAGGGAGTGTGCCCATGACTGTGTATAGGACTGGTAGACAATGTTTCTATAAGTGTATTTGTATATTCTATAAGAATTTCCAGGTATGTAGTAGAGCTGATAAGGGACAATATTGTAGTCACTTCTTGGGCACAGCCAGCTATCCAGAGGGAGCGAGTAGCTGGACCTGTGGGCTCGGGACTATGGTTGCACGGGACCTCATGCTCAATGGGCATAACATACTACACAAAAACATTGTTCCACATCCTACTTTGGTGAATAGCAACTGGGCTCTTAAACACTTGCAAGTGGCCATCTAGATGCAACTATGGCTCTTTCCTCATCCAGAGTAAAGAAGAAGGAAGAAAATCAAAGGCACATGGAAATAATTAGTCCAAGGGAGTGGTACACCTTGCGATCCTCAGCCTATATGACTATGAGACCAGGAGAACTAGATGGTGCCCCACTACCACTGTCAACCACTCAGAAGGGAATCTAAGTATGAGATTTTGGAAAGAGTGGGAGAACAATGTGGAACAAAACTTAAAATCATTTGGAAAAAAAAAAAATAAAAAGGACCAGGTTTGCTGGTCTGATAGAGCCTGCTGGAACCACTGAGACTGTGGCCCCTAGATGCCTTTCAGGTCTAGAATTGAAAGGCACTCATGTGGCTTCCAGCCAAACAGAAGACAGGCATATGAATTGAACATTTACCCGAGGTAGATATGCTCCTTGGAGAGATCAATCATGGGAGAAAGAAGGGCTGTGTATGCACAGGGAGACAGACAGCTCAGGGGGCAGGAGTGCATGGAGTGATGGACACAGGGAAGAGGTAAATATCAGGAGGAAGTGAGAGGGGAGCAGTTGCATTGTGGAAAATCGCAGTCAGTGTCATGAGACAAAGTATGTGTGAGCTGCTGCTTGGAAGGTGAATTTGCTCTGTAAACTTTCACCCTAATCACAATAAAAAATGTTTTAAAAAGAGGCTTTTATTCTGTAGGAAGGTGCTGTGAGGTTGGTAGATGCCAGCCATACCTAGAAGCAGAATCTTTGATGTGGTGAAAAAATATGAAATTGTTCAATACAGATTTGTAGGTAAACACAAGTAAGCCCATGGTTATCTTGTTTATTGGGTAATCTAATAGAGTTGGAGCTGCATGAAGAGCCCAGGTGTGTGGCTGGAAGGCTGGAGCCTGCTCTGTCTTAAATGCAAATGCCCTGTGGTGGAGCATTACCTTGAGCCTGGGAGGAAGCCAAGAACTGGTCACTCCCTCCTACTCAACACTGTCTCTCCATCCTTCTTCCATTTCAGATCCCAGGTGTGGCTCAGGGAGAACTGACCCAGTCTAGGTGGGTGGGGACCTACAACGACCATCTTACACATCCCTATAATCACCAGTAAGGATTTCAACTGCTCTGACAAGCTGTGTGGACCAGACATTCACCTGCCTTCAGACTGCCTACCGAACCTGTTTCCACTCCCATCCCTCTTACTGAAGGGGCTCCTTGGGCTTAGAGAGGACGTTCACTTAGACTTCCGGACGCTGGAGCAACATGATGGTGAGTATTACTGAGAACTGGTATCGGAAGAGGATCATGCTTGATAGGAATTTGGGGGGGACCAGTTGTGTGCTCTGGGCCCTGTGGTTCCTCAGTGAGATGCAAAGGTGCAGACGGCACTAAGGGACTGGGCCCTGAGAGGCATCTTAAGACCCTGCTTCACTGTCACTGGGCCCTTTCTCTACACGTACGTGGTTTTCCAAGTCCTGGATGCCTGAGGTCACCACAGAGCTGGCAGCATGGGGTGTGAACATCCCCACCGTGAGCCTTGGTGCTCTGTGTTAGTGACAGACTCTCCTGACCCGAGCCTAAGACGGAGCAGCTCTGGCTGAGGAGGCTGAGCCCCAGCCCCCACAGCCATCCTTGTCCCACCACTGCAGACAGTTTTTTCTTGGCTTCCCCAGAAACTGCAGTCTTTTCTGTGTAGTTCTAAGATTCTGGCTCCACCTCTCACACCATGTGATGGGGTAAAAAAGGGGGCAGAGAGTTAATAAGAGAAGGCTCCAACTGTTTTTTTGGGTCCTGAGTGGGGCACATGATGTCACCAAAAGAATGATGGTTGCAACGGTGAGTCTGGCTGGGTCAGGGTGGAGTCTTCAGACCCATCTGTTTTTCTAGTGGGAAATGCTTTTACTTTGAGTTTCTCGGGTGTGTGAGAAATAGGCTTTTCTAGTTTAGGTCCTTGTCCTCTTGTGTACCTGTGCTTAGAGCTGGTTTTAGTCCCTCCAATTTTCAACTTCTCTCCAAAGCAACGCAACGCACTGCCGTCGAGTCAGAGCCGACTCATAGTGCCCCCTCCTTGAGTTTCCGAGGCATTATCGCTACGGAAGTAGATTCCCCAACCTTCCTTCCAGGGAGTGTCTGGTGGGTTTGAACCACCAGCCTTCTGGTTAGCAGTCAAATGTCTTAGACACTACAGCCACCACAGCTCCCAACTTCTCTCCACAGTTTTAAATTAGAATCTAAAATTATAATAATTATATATTTTTTTGCTAGAAAATGTCAATGTATGGGATGGGTGTGTTGAAGTTCTTAAGTTACATTTTCCACTGGAATCAGATTCTACATTAGTTTATATGGTTATACTGAGAATTTTTCAATTGAGTACATATAAGACTTCTCATACAATGCCTGTTTTAAGTGATGTAATATTACTTAAAACTTACTTAAATCTTGACAAGAATCTTAAAGACTTCTATTGCATGTAAGAAATTATGCCAGAATTTGTAGGCTTTAACCATGTTGGGAATGTTATTCTGGCTGAGATAAACTGGACATACAGACTTCCCTATCCCTGCTCACTAGAAAACTCACTGCTGTTGAGTTGGATTTGACTCATAGCGACCCCTCCTTGGGTTTCCGAGGCGCTTTCTCTACAGAAGTAGATTGTCCAGTCTCCTTTCTGAGGAGTGGCTGGCGGGTTTGAACCACAGCCCTCTGGTTAGCAGTCAAATGCTTTAGGTACTGAGCCACCAGAGCTAGAAAAGCTAGAAAGAGAGCTGTAATTTACATATTTATGATTTGCACAAATAGATGATTTAATAATAGGTGCAAATGACTAAATTTTAAACGATTTTGTAATTACAAATGAGAATGCCTCATTGAAAACATGAAATATGTACTTTATATCTTACTTAAAAGTAGAATTTAGTTTACTTAAATTATGTTTTTGCAATAATAATTCCTTTAAAGTTCAAAATTCATTATGAATTTATAAAATATACTTTACAAAGACTTGTTATTTTCCCTACTTTGTTAGACAAAAAGCAGCATGAAATTTACACTTGCTCTTTAATTAGCAAATTATCCTGGAGATCTTTTCGTAACAGTGTTTTTGTTGTTAGTTGCCATGGAGTTGGTTTCTACTCAGGGCCACCCTAAGTGGCCCAGCTGCACTCCATAGGGTTTTCAAGGCTGTGACGTTTGGGATGTAGATCACCAGGCCTGCCTTCAAGGTATCTCTGAGTGGGTTTGAACTGCCACCTTTTTGTTAATAGTCCAGCCCTTGACCATTTGCACCACCCAGAGATCCCTTTATAATAGAAATGAAAATCTGCTAGTAAAAATGGGGACTACAGATAGGGTATGGCAGTTTTAAAACATGGCCCCCAAATTCTTTGACACACTTTCCATTTTAATTATTGAATTGAGAATGAATGTTGCATTTTAAGTGACCTTTATATTATCTTAGAGTGATTAGAAGAGTCTTTCATTTCTGCCCAAGCATTTATTCTCTCCTTGCCATTACATCAGTGCATGTCCTGTTTCCTTTTTATTTTATAAAAATTGTTTCTATGATGAGCTACAACTCATGAAGTACTGTCGCCTTCATTACCACATTCAATCCCCCACCACCCTTGTGAAGTCAGCATTGGTATCCCTATATCATGGAGGAGAAAATTGAGACCAGCCAGAGTCTGAAGACCCCTGGATTTCTTACGTCGTAGTCAGCATTTCTTTCTTGCTGAAGGTTGAGTTGGAAGTTTCTGACAGTGTGCATTTGCTGGCCCTCCTGCTGCCTTCTTTCTGCTGCTGCCTTCTTTCTGCTCCTGCCTCCGGGCAATTGGCAAATTTCCTTTAGTTCATTGTAGCACTTTTCACAATAGCCAAAAGGTAGAAACAACTGAGATGCCCGTCAGGTGATGAATGGATAAACAAAATGTAGTATATACACACAATGAGTACTGTTGTTGTTACTGCTGTTAGGTGCCATGGGGTTGGCTCAAACTCAGAGCAACCCTATGTCCAACAGAACAAAACGCTACCTGGTCCTGTGCTATCCTCATGAACGTTGCTGTTCCAGCCCATTGTTGCAGCTGCTGTGTCAATCCATCTCGTTGAGGGTCTTTCTCTTTTTCACTGATCACTGCTTTACCAAGCATGATGTTCTTCTCCAGAGACTGGCTGTCCTGATAACATGACCAAAGGACAAGGGAGGAAGTTTTGCTATCCTCACTTCTAAGGAGCATTCCGGCTGTACTTTTTCCAAGATAGATCTGTTTGTACTTTTGGTAGTCCGTGGTGTATTCAGTATTCTTCACCAACAGTGTAATTCAGATGCGTGAGTTCTTCTTGGATCTTCCTTATTCATTGACTAGCTTTCATACGCATATGATAAAAACCAAACTCACTGCCCTTGAGTTGATCCAGGCTCATAACGACCCCTCCTTGGGTTTCCGAGGTGTTATCTCTAGGGAAGTAGATTGCCCATTCTTCCTTCTGAGGAGTAGCTGGTGGGTTTGAACCACTAGCCTTCTGGTTAGCAGTCAAATGCCTTAGGCACTATGCACCAGAACTCCCACGAGGCTATTATTGAAAATACCATGGCTTGGGTCAGGTGCACCTTAGTTTTCAAAGTGACATCTTTAAAGAGATCTTTTGCAACAGATTTACCCAATGCATTGATACGTTCTTTAATTTTTTGACTGCTGCTTCCATGGGAGTTGATTGTGGATCCAAGGAAAGTGAAATCCTTGACAACTTCAATCTTTTCTCCTTTTATCATAATGTT